>NW_023602042.1:0-15111 GCF_014898055.3 Talpa occidentalis
ACCTTTGAAGATTTGGAGAGATGATTTTTCTCTCTGAAAATGTATCCAAGTGCCCCAGTGTACAAGTCAATTCACACTTAGCTTACAACTGTGATTCATGGCTTTATGAGGAGGTGCCCTTACCTTAGACACATTTTCTAGTCTCCAAATCTGATATATTTATTTTCTTTGATTGCCTATATCATTTTAACACATCATTCTAATGTCTAATTGGGAAGGCCCTTTACATTTTAGGCCTTTCAAGAGGACAGTAATCTTTTTCTGTACAAAATCTGAGGACTACTTGACAAACATTTTACTGGGTAAAAATAGGTCAGGAGTGGCATTTCAAATACCAAATATATTTCTTCAATGAGAATCTTCAGGAAGTATAATACTGGATATTTGTTTTCTGAATCTTGTTTTTTTTGTCATTTTTGACACTGAAAAAAATTGACTAGATATAAGATTTGCTGTCATTTTTTTTTTTTCTTCAGAAATTTGTAGATATTCCTTTGCTTCTTTTATGGCATTAAGTACTACATTTAATAAAAAAAATAAGAAAATATTAGATGATACATGCAGAGTAAGTCCTCAATCAATAATAAATTTAAAGAAAGTAACATCAGTGAAAAATGGTGAAACAAATAGTGAAGAATAATAAAGCAAACTTGTTTAAAAAAAAGAATTGAACTAGTTTCTTTTCTAATCATTCCTTTCATCTTTTGATCCTGTGTGTATCATTATCAGCTGGGTTTTTTGCATTATTTTTAGAAGGGTTCATGGATTGTATATCTCCTAAATTCACTTATATGTGAGAAATTTTCCTCTTATTTAAATATTTTCCTAGGGGTTAAATGCTAAAGTCATCGACAAGTTAATTTTGTCTTGGAATCCTGAAGTTATTTTTCTAAGCCTGCTCTGCTGAAACAGAGCATAATTGTGGAAATATCTGGTGGTAATCTTACAACTTACTTTTGTGTGAGGAATATTTTATATCTGTTGGAATGCCTAGAGCATTCTTTTCACACACTTGTATTTCAATAGAGATTTAGTTGGTATTGATTACTCTGAACTGAGCTTTGTTGGAATGTGGTGTGACATTTCCAGGTTTCTGAAAAATAACATTCCTTTTTTTTAAAGTTTTGAATTTTGTTGTTGGTGTGATAGTTTGGTCTACTAGATGTCTTACTGGGGTTCAGTTCAATTTTCTTTAGGTCAAATTCTCTTAGTCATTTCTTTATATCTATAGTTTTTTCCTAATGGTTTTACTATCTGTAAACCACTCATACATTTTAATTACATGCAATATTCAACTCTATTTTCTGTAATCTTCTAATCGATTGATTATTTGTATAATGCTGCTGATTCAGAGTCCAATTGGCTTCCTTAATTGTAATACTTCTAATCTAATCTTGTTTTATTATCTTATTACTGAGTTCTTCCTGTCTTGAGCTCATTTTCTTGTTGCTATTTTATGTTACTATAGATAGTTGTCCTTTGGTTGAATTGGTTCCAAAAACAGTTTTTTGTCAGTGTTTTATTTACTATCTTTCTTAATTTCATTTGTTTGTTCATTTGTTTCTTCCTTCCCTCTGTGATATTTTATTTCTTTTTACGTGGCTCATGCTTCACTTAAATGTGGCTCTTTCTCAAGGTTTTCCCACAGAGTGGGTGAATTCCCCTTGAGTTTGTTTTAGCTGCAGTTTGAAGGTTATATGCAATATACCTTGTTCTTTTCTATAACCTGAGGGGTAGGGAGAAGATGTTGAGGGTGGAGGATAAATTTCTGTGAGACTATGAACAGCCTTTACGTGATGACTCATATTCTTTTCTCTCTTCTTCAGTTTTGTGAAACACCCTGTATCAAGGTTCTCTTGTACAAAAAAGAGGTTTATTTTCTTGTTGAATGTGTGTGGGATGCCATGGTGCTGCCAAGTGAACCAGTAGCATTGAGAAATCCCAAGCCCTTGTGGTTTCCTACCATTTCCACAAAGATCCCTTAGCAGTCATTGAGTATTATGGTTGCAAACCCTGAGATGTTTTGTCTTCCTTTTTCTCAGGCTGCCTACCCCCTAAGCGGACCTGCTGTTCAACAAACTGCAACATATTAGTGGGAATTATAATTTTGTTGCACTCTTTTGAGCAATATTGATAGGGAGGAGAGCATTTATAGGTGAATGATAGGGAAAAATAACCATATTGAACCCCTTAATCTTCTCATTTTTGGATAAAATTTATTTAATGAATTTTTCTGTTTCTTTTGCTTTTTGTTTTTTGCTCCTGGTGAATTTTTGACAGGTTTCTAATTAGTGTATAACTCATTCAATTAGATTTTAGAGAAAGATGTGTTAAGCTTTGAATGCCATTCAGTCTTTACCCAAAATTCCATCCACTAATACTTCTGGCCTGAATACTGTATCAATTTTATTCAGCTAAAACTATACTTAAAAATTCATTTTGATGTCAAATCAAAGCTTCCTGCCTCGGACAGTGTTACTTAGATCCACTATGTACAATATTCTCAGCTGAATAATATTTCGTGGAAGGAGACATACATGAAAACTGCAAATAAAAAGATTCTAAATCCCTTTAATTAATAGTAATCCCTTGCATCCTTTTACAATCCTATCAAACAAGGGTTGGTTTCCTTTACAATTTTAAGTGGATAAGAAGGAAAGCCATTAAATATGTTATATCCTGGTCTATTCCATTTCAAATTGCAAAACTGCACTCTTTGAATTGCTTGAAAATGTATTTGCCATTTGAAAAGGTGTGTGGTGTTGTGGGAAAAACACTAGACATGCAGACCCAGCACCACCTCCTATATAGACTCTGACCCTCCAGAGCAACCTCGGGGATCCATTTGAGTTTCAATTTTCTCAACCCGAGAACAAATTTATTGATCTTAATATCACTTTCATTTCTAAAATTTCATGACTTTATGATTTTTATGGTCCCTTCTAAATGAAAGTATATGATTTATGTTCCTTCACATTAAAAAGCCTTTCTTTCCCAGATTTCTTTCAAATATTCACCTAAAAATCACCTGTGTGAGACAATGTCTTTTAAAACATTTTCTTAAGATCTTTTCTTTCTTATCTTCCACTGACCTTTCATTCTCAGTGCAGCTTCTTTTCATCCTTCTCTTGTCTCACTACAGTGAAACCATATTTACTTTCCCTTTGCTAATGCAAATTCTGCTTCCTAGTTCTTCAGCCTTTGTTCTGCTCTGCATGCGGTTTCTTACCTTGCCATATGAAAGTCTCTTTCACCAAGCATATCTCCCTAATCTACTTTTGTCTGTAAAGTGGATTATGAAACTTTTGAATAAAAGGTATTATACCAGAATATGCTGAACTGCATAGCACTTAACTGTTCCAAAGGCGAGAACTCTATTCATGGCAGTTTTCAAAAATAGACCTGCATTTCAAGAAAGAAAAACGAACTAGGCTGGGTGAGATTGGTTTTGCCTAGTAGGGGTTACCACATTTTTTTATAGCGTCTTAGTTGGTTAGTAGAGAGCTTTGAAAAAATATCAGCATGTTCTTCCCTATCAGCTGCTAGTTTAGGTCATTTTCAAAGAAACCCCCTATGAATCCAGAATCCTTACCAATTCACAACCCCATGATTTTATATTGTTGTGCCAGCCACATCTGTAGCTCAGGCAGGATTTATCTTCTCACTATGTTACTTTTTAACTTTAATCATCTTAGTGCCTGGAGGTCAAAAGATTTTTTTGATTTTGAAAGAGAGTCAGCCTACTTGTCAAATTTTCTCAGTGTTCTTTTTATCTAATTGCCCTGCTATCATCACCAGTGTGTTATATCAAGATTTTCTTTGTCCATAGAATATATTTTCCATGTCAATTTACTAAATCTGCACTGTCTTGTCATTAAAATACATCCAGGAATTGCTTCTTTTCTTTCTTAACTGAAACAATATAGATAAGATCTAATTTAAAGATCATTTTTTAAAAAGATTTATTTATTTATACAAGAACTGGAGTACAGGTCAGAGGCACAGGAGGGTGAGAGAATTCACCAGAGCCAGAGTGGGGAGCAGGACAGGCAGACAGACTGAAGACACTGTTGAGGGGAGCAGCGGGCGAGGCAGGAGAGGTCTTCCGCACCATGTGGGTTTCTCCCTGGTTTCGAACTCATGCTTCAGAGGCTGTGGACAGCTTCACAGCACAGTGCTCCACCCGCTGCGCCACCGGGGAGGCCCTGAAGATCATTTAGTTAAGAAATGCAGTGTTTCCTAGCTGGCCTTAACCTCAAGATTAACAAGTGAAATTCTGCAATTCATTTTTAGGTCTGTGATTTTTTAAGCTAACACCCAGATAAATCTATTGGGTTATATACATTTTCTATGTAAATTGCATAACTTCTCTATATGAACACTGTTTATTTCTATTCTATTATTAAGGGTGATAGTTCCTAAGTGAAATACCCAGGTATGTAATGCTCATTTGCTTAAGTAATGTTCTGTTTGAGGGGTACAGAATACACCACCCCAAAATAAACTTGGCAAGTGGACTATTTTGAGCTGAAGGCAATTAATTAGGACCAGCAGACTCAGAGACCTTACCTCTCTCTTAACTATAAGGGTTTTATGCCAAGAATAGAATTGTTAAAGATACATCTTTATATCATAAACATATTTATAAACTTATAAATATCATAAACTTATATCATAAACTTATTTATGTGGCATGGCAACATTTTTTTAACCAAATATTTGCTTTTCATGCCTTCTTGTGAATTTTCTCCCCTTCCTTTGAAGCTTTAGACCCCTACACCCCCTCTCCTTAGCTCTGGATGGCATATAAGTCTCAATTGCCTAATTGTTTTTGGGTCTCACGACTTTGGGGCTTTAGTACACTTGAAACTTGTTTTGCTCCTGTTCGTTTGTCTTAGGTCAATTTAATGTTTAGACTAGCCAAAGAACCTTAGGGAAGAAGGAAAACACTTACACCCCTACATACTGTACCCAGAATTATGTGTTTCATTAATGTTTCCAGTAATGCTGCTGCTAGTACTACAAATAGTTGGGACTATTGACATTAAAAATAAAATAGCTTATAGTAGCCAGGCATGTAGTTTTATTGTTGAGTCATTATTTAAGGACTTAAGGACAGTAGAGTCAAACATAGAGTCGTGAATTTGGTATAGTTAGTTAAATATAAGGAATCAAAAGGTTAAATTTCTTGCCTTAGATTCTTAGATTGTGAACTAAAAGAACTTTTATAAAAACAAACTGTAATGGAGATCATTCTCTGCTTTCTCCTTTTACTCGGGCACCCCCTGAGTATCACCTATGGATCACCAAGGCCACATAAGTTTTCATCAGTCTCTCAGTTTAGAGGTGGCCATGTGATTAACAAGTGGACACTGAGATGTGAGAGAAAGTGATTTATGCAACTACTGGATCATCTCCTTAAGGAAACCTGCTGGAGATTTTTTCTTTCCTTTTGAAGTCTGCAAAATGGGGGAAAATTCTAAAAAGTTACTTGTGACTGTCAGAGTCAAATCACACGCACTGGCCCTTCATGCGGCACTATTATGTGAGCAGGAAGTAAAATATCGGCTTTATTTGGTCAATTTAATGTTTCTTTCCCACTACTATAAGTTTTGGTGTAGAATTTAAATAAAATCCATAACTTTCACAATGTTTTAATTTCTTTAGAAAGTACTTGCTTATTTGAAAGTAGCAATTTCTTTGTTATAACATATTAAAGATCATTTCTTTTCCACAAGTAATTATCCAGTGTAGGAATGTACTAGTTTTGACTTTAAAAGGCTACTGCTAGAATGTGATATCATATCTATTTGACTTTTCTCAGTTTCATTCAAAATCTTCCTGATTCTTAAAATTTTTGAGTATTTATATCCCACTTGAAAATTTAATTTTGCAGAATATTCTTATTAAAATTCAGATTATCCTAAATATCTTTTGGGCAGTGGAAATGTACAAAATTGCTGTTAATAAAAGGCCTTTGTTTGGAGAGGTTAGTGCCCCATCTCCCATATTTGAAATGACCTCTTGAGAATACTGACTCCCTGTTATTTTTTCTGTCATTAGTGGAGAAAGTATTGTTTAATTTGTGAAGTTCTAATCTTGAAATAAAATGTAATATCCTTTGGCAAAGTCACATATGATTTGCAGCATATTCTACATCATTCAAAAATTATTCTTTTGTGGATTTTGGCTTTAAAATATTACAGATGGCTTTAGTTTTGTTTTTTTTTTTCTTTTACTATTGCATATGATAAGCCTATTATTTAAGAATATGCACATTTCATATGCTGCTTGCACCTAATGTGTACTTGTGTATTGTGGCCACATTTTCCATGCTTTTTATTCTATGTTTTAATGAGGCTATATGACATTATTCTCAAGACAGATTGATTTAAAATAAAAAAAATGCCAATTAATTTTCTATCTCTGTGAAGATAATGGTAAATGACCATACCAATTTACATTATGAGTAATTATAAGATTAATGTTTATATATGAAGTAGCAATTTTAACTAAGAGTGAATATAAAACAAACTATAAAAATTACCATGTTGGCTTATATAAAATACCTCAAAAAGTAGTTCTAAGATTTTGGACATGTAAGCCTAAGCACCATTTACTTGACACTTGTGCTTTTAAATTGTCTTTTGTCCTTTTTCACCAAAAATTGGTTCTCAGAAGTTCAATCAAAAAAGTCTCCACTTTGTGCAAATAAGTAGCAATTAATAATTCCAGCATTTCACAAAATCCTACTGTTTTCTCCTCATGTAAAAAGTTCTGCCAAAGATAATAAGAGATTTTTGGTGTTTCTGAGATTGTTGGTGATTAAAAAAATAGAGAGGTAATAGTGAGATCTCAAAACATACAAATGTAACTAAAATATTCAATTACAGTATGAAATAAGATCACTAATGCAATGACTTTTAGTAACAGGAGACTATCTAATAAGCTAGTATATATGCTGAACAAGATCTTCTATGTTCACAATTTATTAAATCCAAGCTCAGTAACCCTATGATAAAAAGACACTAAACATCACAAATATCTAAATGTTTCTGATCAAAATATGAAATTAACTCTTCAGTGAAATGATCCAAGTCTTGTTCACCATGATTTGATCCTTATTAGGAAAATAATTTGGAGCATGCTGTTATCATATAAGCAGTTGCATGTTTCAGTAGAACTGCAGTCCCCACACGAACACATACATGCACAATACAGGCATGCTTACCATGAACATGTATTCACATACAGGTGCATAGTCAGTATCCCATATACATTCATAGAAAATCACACAAACACATATTTACCTACATATACTTGGAATATGATTGCCAAAACTGTTATATCCATTTCACATAGAATTTGTTGGAAAAAATTTGAAGTGCCTTTTTTTCCTTAGCACAGCTGTTTTAGGGAAAAGTTGAGCCTGGCTAACAATTTAAGAAAAGCAACCACTTTGTATCCTGATGTCTTTAATTCTACTAAAAGGTGGTAAATGGATCTCTCATTTTTTCTTTCAGCTATGACCAGTTAACACAAAAGAAATGACACTTTCTCTCCCACTCTGACAAACACACTCTCCCTTTTGGTTTCATTCCATCTATTAATTTCTTTAATGCTTGATACTACCTGGCAGGCCACATCTAAAATACAGGGTCTAAGGGATACCCTGCTTCTTTGAATCATGCACAAGGGAGTTAAATTCCTTGTTCTGCAGAATCTTCTGTGTCTTTTCTGTATATTTTATCACTCTTGTTTGTTCCAACAGTGGACACCTGGAATGAGAATGTCATTCTGCAGCCGGTACTATAGAATTCTAAT
Source organism: Talpa occidentalis (assembly GCF_014898055.3). Taxonomy (NCBI): domain Eukaryota; kingdom Metazoa; phylum Chordata; class Mammalia; order Eulipotyphla; family Talpidae; genus Talpa; species Talpa occidentalis. Next base: position 7,825 of record NW_023602042.1, read on the forward strand.
GATTTTCTAGGCACATGGAGAGTCACATATGTACACGTGACAGTGGTGAGAGCTTTGTGAGAGTGGACTAGTCCACTTGTACATCAGATAGATGGCTCTAACTTTAAGCCTGAATCAGCATTCCCGTGCTTGGGAGCTGCTGCATAGGTGACCTCCTGGTGATAGTAAAATGACACTCATCTGACCATCTCTCAACCCCATGCCCCTGCCCATTTTTCTCTTTGAAGTATTTATGTATAGTGTTGCTCCATAATCTGCTAACTATAAAATGGTGTTGTGGCCACTTAAAGGTATAAAAATATTCTTCTCCGCTCCACTGACATCAAGCTTGGCCATTACACTGTAGTTCCTCTCTGAGGGTGAGACAGAAGGGGTCTGCTCCCTGGCTGGGGATCGAACTCATGCCACAGGGGCTGGTGATAGCTTGATAGCTCTGAAACGTTAACCCCTCCATCACCAGGAGGACCCAATTTATTCAATTTTTTAATATTTTTACTTTTGTATATATGCAGTGAATGGTTTGGAAGGGACATTAGCCAGCTTTAATAACCTTTTATTAAAGTCACTATTTGTCTTATTCAGGCTGTTAGGACAAAATATACCAGGAGTGGCTGACTTATAAATAACAGAAATTTATTCTCAGTGTTCTGGAATCTGAAAGTCCAAGATCAGGGGTCAGTACCATCCTTATCATGAGGGCATGTTTTAGGTTTCAGACGACTGTTTTCATTGTATCACACGTGGCAAAAGAGTAAAAGAATTCTCTAAGGTCCTTCTTTACAGAAACCTAATTACATTCACCATGAAGGCAATCATTCAATAACTAATCACCCCAACCCCATCCCCTGACACCATCACACTGCAGGTTAGTATTTCAACACATGTTTATTTTAACAGAGAGAGAAAACACTCAGTCTTTACCATCATATCTAGCTATTGCTGGAAATACTTTTCTTTATTTTTTATTACAAATCTAAGAGATCTTTTGTGGTACTTGAACTTTTCATTTCTATGTGGTTGAAAAAAGATCTTCAAAACATTGGAAAAGTATGATAAAAATGCAAGTGTTTTGTAGAGATAGTCAAATCAAGCTCTAGCAAAGGCTTACTTATAGTAAAACCTTGACTTTACTTAAAACAATTAGCCATTTGACTGAGTGATATTGTTACTCTAATGACAGCATGCTGGACAAGGTGTGCAAATAATAAGCACATTTGATCTTGTTGCTCTGTGAAATAAGCCTTTGATCTTTGACTTTCTCTTAAGTACAGACCATATGGCCAGACTTGGACAGAGAGGATGACACTGCCAGTGGGGTCCACCATGTGGATGTCACTCTGGGTCTTAGTCACATTGGAGATATCATTGTAGAGAGTCTCAGTGATATAGAATCAAAGAGTTTCCTGGCATGTAGACAGTCTCCTTTTCTTTCTTTTTTTTTTTTTTTAAGATTTTATTTATTTATTTAATTTATTTATACAAGCACTGGGTACAGTCAGAAGCATGGGAGGGTGAGAGAATTCACCAGAGCCAGAGCGGGGAGCAGAGCGGCAGAAGGACCGAAGTACACTGCTGAGGGGAGCAGCGGGCAGCAGGAGAGGTCTGCGCGCCATGTGGGACCCTCCTCTGGTGGCCAGGGAGCAGCCGAGGATCGAACGCGCGCTGCAGAGGGTGCGGGCAGATTCACAACCCAGCGCTCAACCGCTGCGCCACCGCGGAGGCCCTAGACAGTCTCCCTTTTCAACCCTGAGAGGTATCTAAAGACAATTTGAAGAGATTGCAACTTTACTATTCAATTTTGGTCTCAGAATGTATCTGGAAGCTTACTAGAAATGCAGAATTACCCCAGAATTATTTATCAAAACCCCATTTTAACAAGATCCCCAGGTGACTTTCATGCTCATCAAAGTCCTAAAAGTGTAAAGTTACCAAAGAGTAAGCTCAGGAGTGACTCAGAAATCTCTATTACAACTGGCATATTCCATATTTGACCTGTGACCTTAACTCCATTAACCTTATACTACTAATATTGGGAAGCACTACATACTAATAAATGTTAACATTGAGAAACAGCACTAATATTGGATCAATGTGACTTGCAATGACATAAAATATGCAGAACATTTCAAATGGGACCTTCATCTTTGAATAGAACCTGGAATTTGGTGTCAAGTTTTTCTGTTCTCCTGATTATAAAGGGAATGCAGTTTGCACAGAGGATGGAAACATTGGCTTTTGAAATCTTACTTTGGTTCAAATCTTAGTCCCTTATTACTGTGAAACTGGGAAGTACTTACATAATTTCCCTGAATGTCAGTTTCCTCATCAAAATAATGGGGATAACAGTTATTAAAGAAAATGTCCAAAAATAATTCTTCTTTGAGACCAGAGACTCTTATTCCTGGCCAGGTAATCATTTTCCTTTCTTAGAGTTCACTAGTAATATTGTAGCTGCATTTTTAATTTAGGTTTGTCAGAGATCAGTATGTTTTGTAGGTACTATAGAGCTTCATTAAAGAAAAATAGATAACAGTTGCAATTTCCATGCCTTTGTTTGGGATTGCTCTCCATCTATTGAACATACTTCTCTTTAATCTATTTATGGAATGATTTGTTCCTTTGTTTAAGGATTGAATAGGATCATTCTGATATAAAATTTTGCTCAGAACAATAATGGATTAAGTTTCATGTAGCTATAAGTAGATGTTATCATTCGTTCTAAAGTTCAAACTTCACTGCCCTTAGAAATATTATTGTTGAACATCCCTTCAGTTATGACTACTGAAAATTACAATGCCAGCTTTGGGCAAAAGATTTCTTTAACTACTTATGCATCTTCCTTTAGGCTGAGGGCTGACAGCAACATATTATCCTTAATAGAGAATAGAAGGAATATGAAACCATTGGTGTTTGATATTTTGTCATATTTTTTATTTTAAAAATCACAGTGTGCTCTAATTCAAAGCAAAAGCATGTTACTTGGGAGCAGATCCTAAGATAATCACCATAGGATATTATTTTAAAAATAGAGTAGATAAGATAAAATATTTGAATATAATTCTATTTAATGGTCACTGAGTATGTTATTTGTGATTTTAAAGAGCATTACATGTATTTACTGATTTAATTCTCATAATCACTCTGTGGGTTAGATGCTATTATTATCCCCCTTGTAGAATTCAGAACTAAGCCACAGGCCATTTTAGTAACTAGCCTTAAGTATCAGAACCAACTTTCAGAAATAAATGTAAGCGTATCAGCATGAAGCGCAAGTTGCAGGAAATAAATTCTGGCGCTCTGAATTCTAACCCTAAAGTCAGTGGTTGCCTATGTGTCATTTTTGCTAACTGACTGTATTGTTCAAATGCCTTCTCTGTATGATTCTGGGCTAGGTCACAAGAGAAACCTGTGAGATTTGGAAGGTCACTGTGATACAGTAACCAGCAGACAAGAAGGTTGCTGCCTGGACCCAGCAAACACTGTGGGTCTCCTGCTGTTCTTGATGTGCTAGCTCATCTTAGTAGGAAGCAGCTGCAGCCAGCAGAGTTCTTTCTGGTGCTTTCAACAATGAACTAGGTTCATTGCCAGCACCCAGAAGGGTCCTGTCTTCCTCTGTAGGTCACCCAAGACAGGTCACTTAAGATTATGGAAACAATAAGAAAAACAGATAGGGGTTCAAGTTAACCTCATGATTTTACATTTGTCATCATGGGCTCTGATTTGCTTTTCATTTCTCTTACTTTAGGCCCACATTTTATTCACAATTGCCTGCCTTGGGGATCTACCACAACTGCCTGTCCACTCCCAGAGGTGCAGGTGATAGTCTCCTGTTGGCTTCACCAACTCTTGTCCATGATTCTTAGCTTTTTCTATGATTCTCCAATTATACACTTCCTGATCTTTCCCTTCTGTGGAGAGTCTAATCCTTGAAATAAATTCTTTATTCTGTGTTGCACTGGTTCTCCTTCCCAGTAGAACCGTCACTCCTACCTGACTCCATAAAACAAAGGTAGTGATTTTCAACAAAATAAAATCTTCCCTGATATCAATTAATTACAGCTCACTGTGTGTCTAGCATGGTGTTAGGGACATAATCACTGTGAGATGGTCACTATCATTCTGTTCTTCATCTTTACCTCTTCCTCCTTGAGAAAGTCATTAAATGTTTTCAAAGCGTAAAACAAAAAGATATTTAAGTGTTGTTTCATTCAAGAAGAAATTTGTTTAATCTGACATCAAGAATTTCTCTAAAAAATGTTAATGAAAGGCAAAATCCTCTACAAGTTCTAAAATGGAAAATCATTATGTTTTCTTTCACCTCTAAGGCAAGTGTTTTAAATGTCTTTATCTATATGTCCATAGTGTATCTGAGCACTTACGTTTATTCTTGAGGCTTCTGTTTACCTCAGTAACAATTCCAAATGCTATAATTCTGCCAACTTGAAAAAAAGATTCTATTTTCCAATATTTAATTCTCCTTCACCATCTTCAAATCCCAAGCATCTTAAGTTCCAGTACCCAGATTTCTCCATTGTCTAATAAAGCTCTAAGCTGAACCAAATATTGTGGAGCTACTATACAGTGATTCCTTTATCCAACTCTCTTGTTATGACATCTCAGTGAGTCTATTTACATGTAGTAATTTCCCAGAGCCAGTTAAAGTCAGAAAAAGTGATTCGCTATGGCATTCTTGCAAAATATGACAGATGGGCTCATTAGTCTTTTGATTCATAAAGCCCATGATGTTGTTTTGCCTAAAATAAGAAGCAAAAAAATAAACAAGTCTCTCATAGGTTAATTTCAAAGCCAGAGCAAAGTAATGCCAATTCTGCAGATTCCTGTAAAGATCTGACAAAAAGAACATGGGTGTGGTGTGTGTGTGTGTGTGTGTGTGTGTGTGGGAGGGGCTTGGGGTTTGGGGAAGGGAGATGACTGTGCAGATGAATGCATTATGCTTTGTGGAAAAAATATGACTTTATAAGCTGAAGCTTAAAAAGAACTGAGGATCCAACAGCTAAAGAAAGGAAGTTGAAAAAAGAACAGTGACTACTAAGTTACATGTTCTTCGTATATTATGCAGCAGTAGACAGAATTAGCCCCAATAGGATGTAAAATGGTACTATTCTAGAGATTTTAGAGAAAAAGAAATCCTTGTCAATGAATGGCTAATATAATGTGGAAAAAATATCTGTTCACAAAAAAAGCCAAAATTAAAGGAAAACATCTTTGGAATATCAACACTAAAAACTTCAGGAAAATTCTAGTAGAGTAACTGCATGCCTGCAGAAATGAATTCTTTAGTGGATTTTTTTCCTATTGATTGATTGGTCATTGTGTTTTGTTGCAATCAGCAAATCTGCCTGATGGAACAACTCCATCGTCAAATCTGAGTTTAAAATTATAGACAGTAAGTTTCCAAATCTGATCTATATGTCTTTGTTTTGAATGATGCTTTATGACTGACAGGTGGCAATTTTTACACACACTTAATAACTTAAAAGGCATGAAATTAGTAATAATGAAGTCTCATGCAACTCGTCATTGGGTGAAAGCTTTGGTCAGTAAACTAAAATATTGCTATTGCTGGGGAAACAATGGTTCTTCCTTTTCCCATTAGTTGTGCCTGTTTCTGTTATTTTCCCCACAATATGTGAATTATAAGTTATTTCTTAATCTTTAACAACTACTCATGCAGTTACATAGATGAATAATTAAAAAAATAAAATATATATATATATACAGATAGAACATTTCAAAGTTTCAAATGTTGTATTGATACTGTCTTTTTTTTTTTTTTTTTCTTTTTTTTTTATAGAGGCATGTTTTATTTATTTACTTGTTTTGTTCGTTTTTCGTTTTATACATGCACTGGGTACAGTCAGAAGTGCGGGAGGGTGAGAGAATTCACCAGAGCAGAGCGGGGAGCAGAGCAGGCAGAAGGACCGAAGTACACTGCTGAGGGGAGCAGCGGGCGGCAGGAGAGGTCTGCGCACCATGTGGGACCCTCCTCTGGTGGCCGGGAGCAGCCAGGAATCGAACCAGCGCTGCAGAGGCCGCGGGCAGCTTCGCACCCAGCGCTCAACCGCTGCGCCACCGGGGAGGCCCCTGATACTGTCTTACAGTAAACTGCTTTTACCTTATTCCACATTCAGGAAAAAAAATTAAAAAGTATCTTCCAAATACACTTGAACACATTTTTTGTGGATATTTTGATGACTCAGATATATCAGTATTCTGAGTTTTACTCAGATTTGGTGTCAAAAGCCTTTAATAACTTAAATGAAACATAGCACAAACAAGAATATATTATTTGGTCGAAAAAGAGGAAGCGAAATTCATTAATATTTATTTTTGGCTGTCTACTAATCTGAGTGTTATGAAAGTAACAAATACTGGCAAAATATATTTTTTAAACATATTTTTGTTAACTCCCTAAATATTTGTACTAAATTTTTCTTTATCTGTGTACCTTATTGATTTATTTTGGTAATGATATGATTGCTTTTCTTTAACAACCCAAGGATACAGAATTACTTATTTAGTCACTAGATACACATACACATGTAATTTTATATAAAAATATACATACCTATAGATATGGGATAGGCATTATAAGTAATTACATTAGATATTGCCTCTTTTAATCCTCATATGTGTCCTATGACTCAAGAATTAATATTACTCACTTTTTATGAAGAAAGATACCAAAAAATAGAAGTTAAAGCATTGTCAATTAGTAATTAAGTGGCAGATTCAAAATTCAAATTCTAATCGTAGAGTGATGCTCTTATATGTAAAGTTGTAATTTTCAGGGCAAGAGTTCCAAGAGGAGTAGAATTCAACGCCCTATACTTTTTTGATGAACTAACTTTCTAATTTCTTGGTTTTATTAAAACTTCTTTATGATAATGTGGTAACCCTAATTTGCTTCATTGTTAAGTTCTGCTGATGATGGGAATATACACTTCATGTAAATTTTTCCAGCCTTTTTTTTATATCACTGTTTTTTCTTTCTTTTTCTTTTTTGAATGTCCTTGTTTATTTTTTAACCATCTATATGATTGCACCCCTCAGGTGCAATCACCATCGTTTTTTTCACCAAAGTGGCCAGCCCTCCACCACGTTCTGCTGTACTCTCTTCCCCTAGCTCTACTCTCTTTCTCTCCCTCCCCCTCCCCCTTCCACTGAGTGTCTCAGTTCTATGATTTACTTTCAAGGGTTGGTCTTACAGTTTGTCTTTCTGAGCCTTTGTTTGGTTCCTCTAGATACCATATATAAGTGAAAACA
>NW_023602044.1:0-15105 GCF_014898055.3 Talpa occidentalis
TTCTGTGTCCTTTGGGTAAATACCTAGGAGTGGAATTGCTGGATCATATGGAAGCTCTATGTTTAGTAGGTCCAGAAATCTCCACACAGCTCTCCATAGTGGTTGGACCAGTTTGCACTCCCACCAACAGTGCACAAGAGTTCCTTTTTCTCCACATCCTCGCCAACATTTGTTGTTGCTAGTTTTTTTAATATGTGCCATTCTCACTGGTGTGAGATGGTATCTCATGGTAGTTTTGATTTGCATTTCCCTGATTACAAGTGATGTTGAACATTTTTTCATATGTCTGTTGGCCATTTGCATTTCCTCTTCAGAGAAGTTTCTTTTTAGCTCTTCTGCCCATTTTTTGACTGGATTATTTTCTTTGTTGTTGCTGAGTCTCATCAGCTCTTTGCAGATTTTTGTGATCAGTCCTTTATCATTAGTGTTGGGTGCAAATTGTTTCTTACAAATGTTTCAGGTAAAATTTGGAAAAGAGTGTGGTTACTATGACAGATGGTTTCTGTTATTGTGTCAGAAAAGTGGATGAACTCTCTTTTTTGTAGAAATAAGGGGAAGATTTAAGATATTTCTACTCAGAGATTGAATGGTACAGAGAAGAGAGGGAAGGTAGAAATAGGTAATAGTCGAAATAGATGGGATACAGAGTGACCAGAATAAATGTTAAAAAATAGTTATGCCTACTGCTGTCTTTGCATTTGTCCTCATTACTAGAAAATGGAAACACATTGTATGATCTTTAATGATATCAATAACCTACATGGATCACTATGATATTCATGGTTGAACTTACTCTGTATTGAAACAAATGAAAGGTTATATATGTCAACACACTGTGAGAAGGAAACAGTTGTATTGAAATGAAAGCGTTTAAAATAAAGCACCTGGCAGGATGACAAGCCATTGGAAATTAGGGGAAATCTGTATTCTTCTCCAGGGCATGGTTCAGGATTTCTGAGAAAATGTTGGATGTAATTTTCCTAGATATTGAGTGACAGTGAAGTCATAGCTTACAGTTAGATTATGGATACACAGAATCTAATTTTTGGGAAAGTTTTTAACTTTAAAGGCATTGATTCTGCAACAGTGCAGTTTTGGCTAAAGAAATGGAACTGTGATTCTTTCACCTGCCAGGGAGAATCAGTAAAAGTAAATGAAACCAAATCATACTTTCCTTTTCATTTATTAGTTAAAGTGAACCTATATTCATCTCTGACTCTCATTCTAAACTCACGACCTGTGCAAACACAATAGTACAGTGTAAGAGTTGGAGTGCGTAATCTTAATACTGCTTTACCATTTAATTTTGGAGCATTATAACTCTGAACCATGATCTGTGTCTGAGCTTTATGACTTAAGCATTCCTGAGGTAGTCTATATTTTATTCTTGTTTCTCAGTGTCAATCTTCTGAAACTTGATGCCATTGTGTTTATTTTATCTATAGAAAGTGTCAGATTAAATTTTAGTAATTAACATATGTACATGCTATTTCTAGGTAAAATGCTAAACTATATACATGCCATTTCCAGTTAAGTTAAAAGACTCTGTTTTTTGACAGTTTCCATTGATAATGCTATGGAGTCTAAGGCATTTTCTAAGGATATAAAAATATAATGAGAAACTGTCTGGTAATGTCACTGCAGATTAACTTCATTTAAGAAAAAATATTATGTGTCCCTTAAAGTCTAAGTTATCATGGTTAAGGAAACAGACCATTTAAATACCTAGCCTTATCTTAGTTGTGCTTAGCAATACCAAAGGAGAGGGTTATTTAATTTTTTCTGTCCATTAATCATCTCACTTATGAGATTTTTCCTATGACTCCTATAGGGAAATGAATTGAAATTCCCACACATTTAGTGGTCAGCATGAAATAAATTTCTTTTGTAGTTACTGTTCTTTCTGGAAATATTTCTAATATTGATCCATACATACCTATGAGATCCCTTAAATCTGCTTGGAGTATGATTCCCTAACATGAATGAATGAAGCAATAATGACATATACTATTTAGTACTTACATTAGGTCATTTTTTTTTTCTTGGTCTTTTTACCCTCTACCTATCTAGACATAATGTATGTCTTTCATCACTTTTAAACTTAGTGAAGCATCACTCAACTTTAGCCATTGCCTGTACATTCCCTTACTGAAGATTAGCACTGTACATTTTTTTCCCCAGCTAATTTGACATCACAGAAGGTATCAGCATAGCAAAGTTAAAAGGTAGAATTAGAAAGTCATATATTAAAAGTTTGATTTTATCTCTGTCTAGAAATTAATTAGACACTATTCTTGTCCTCATCTTTAAAAATAAACCTATCTATTTTATTAAAGTTTACAAAACAATGTATTTTTAGATCTTCATGTGATTTATTTAAATATTGCCTGTATGATAGTTCCTGTTTTCAGATACATGCATTTAATCTAATTTTTTAAATTATTAATACTATTATGTATATATTTGTTAAGTTTTGTGACTGTTTCTTTGGATTCTTTTGAATTAAGTTTCCCAGTTTATGAAGTATACACACTTTTGAGACTTATTATTCATGTACATAAATCTAATCATTAACTTGAAGAATACTCTTTCCATGATCATCATTTGGTGTTTATTAATTGGTTTGATAAAATGATGTCTCATTTGAATACACTGCTCTTTAAATATAAGTGGAGCTAAATGATTTTTCATGATTCTTAACAATATTTCTGTTTCACATTATGATTTATTCTGAATACATACTAAAGATTAATTTTGAGAATTTTCATTGAAAATAAACATTATTGGATTATATACACTTGGCTTGGTTAAGCCAAAAACATAAATATCTTAAAATGAGCATACATTTTTTTAATATTTAACATATTTTTTATGTTTATTTTTCTTTATTGAGTAACATTGGTTTACAACACTGTGTATGATTTTGGGAATAGGTTCACACCTCATCAGATGTGTGTTACTACCCCACCCCTACCATCCAGGCACTAGTAGTCCTTTACCAATAGGTTGATTATCAGCACATATTTTATTTTATTTTCTAGTTTTGTTTTATTTTTATTTTCGTGTATACGAACTGGGGTGTAGGCCAGAGCTGTGAGGGGGGAGGAGAGAGGATTCACCAGAGACAGACTGGGGAGGAGAGAAGGCAGATTTAATGAAATCACTGCTGAGAGGAGCAGTGGATGAAACCGGAGAGGGCTGCTGCACCCTTTATGGGTTAAGTTTGTTAAGTTTTGTGGCTATTTCTATTTTGTGACCAGGGATCAAACTCAGACCATCACAGTGATAGTGCTAAGACTTAAACCCTTAGGCCACCAAGCACACATTTTAGATTAACTTTCTAACAGAAAAACTTGACAGACATTTAAAACTTGGATATGCAAATGCTCATCAGTTTATATTTCTGTCTTCGTCACCTGTGACAAATAAGACAACTGTAACAAAGTGATAAGGAAAGTGAACTCTGGAGTCAGACTGCTATGCTTGCTTGCCTTCCTTCCTTCCTTCCTTCCTTCCTTCCTTCCTTCCTTCCTTCCTCCTTCCTCCTTCCTTCCTTCCTTCCCTTCCTTCCTTCCTTCCTTCCTTCCTTCCTTCCTTCTTTCCTTTCTTTTTTTTTGGAGCAGAGATATTTTTATTTTTTCATTATTTTTTACCTCATTTTTCATTTTTGCACAATGAATGCATTTTCATCTTGTTTATAATCCCCATATAATTCCCACCCCCCTTGAACTGTATAGTCTTACTCCCTCCTGCCTTGTAGTGTGTCTCTGGTTTATAGTTGTTTGTTGATTCTGATTTTCACTTTATTATAATTAGTCTTTTTCCTGGTTCCTTATTCAGATTTCCTAAATTCCTGCTATGAGTGAGACCATCTGATATTTTTCTTTTTCTTTCTGGCTTATTTTGCTGAGCATGATCCCTTCCACCTCCACCCATGTTGCTGCAAATTGCATGAGTTTATCTTTTTTGATTGCTGAGTAATATTCCATTGTGTATATGTACCACATCTTCTTGATCTAGTCATCTATTTTTGGGATTTTGGGTTGTTTCCATAGCTTAGATATAGGTGAAACACTACATGACATACACCTCAGTAACATCTTTATAGACACATCACCCAAAGCAGTGATAGCAAAGGCAAAGATGAACAGCTGGAACTACATCAAATTAAAGAGCTTCTGTACAGCAAAAGAGACAGTAACCAAAACAAAGAGACATCCCACTGACTGGGAGAAAATTTTTGCACACAACACTAATGATAAAGGACTGATCACAAAAATCTACAAAGAGCTGAAGAGACGCAACAAAAACTAAGTAAGTAATCCAGTCAAAAAATGGGCAGAAGAGGTAAAAAGAAACTTCTCCAAAGAGGAAATACAAAAGGCCAACAGGCATATGCTTTCTTTCTTTCTTTGACTTTACTTAGTAGTTTAGGAATCTTGAATGACATATTTATATCTGCCTGTACTTCAGTATATGGATTTGCAATAAGAATAAAAATAGTTGTGAAAATTTCCTAAAATGATATTTCAAATAACTTCAGACTAGCCAACACTTAGTAAAGACTAACAGAAACTTTGATATTTATTAACAGCATCAACAGTGTCATTGTCATTTTTATCATCATCATTATTATTATGTTGGTTAGGCATATTCGTCATGGTTTTGCTGAATTAAGAGATGCAGAATTTTCCTCCTCTATTCTTAAGTTCTTTCTTTATACTATCAGGGAGAGAATGATTTTTTAGTGAGGCATTGAAGGAACAAATATTGGGATACTAGAATTTATATAATCATTTCCAAATGCCAAATAGTGTTGAAAAGATATGTGGACTAGATGAATGTGTGACCTCTAACGCTACAATGTTCTCCTCTTCATTAAAGCTACCTTTTGATTATGGATTTGCAACACCCAGTTTCTAATCATTAAATATTTCATTTCCTTTATTAAAATGTCACTATTCAACTGTACATCAATTTCATGAAACAATAATTATTAAGTTAATATTGTACAAGACTAGCATGACTTAATGAGGCATGAGACAAAATCAGTTTTCAAGATTTCAACAAAATTGAGAAGAAAACCTCTGTATCTTGCTTTTTCCCCATTTAAACTTCAGGAGCATTTTTCTCATGGCATTAAAACTGTCTTTTAGAAATTGAAAGCATTTTAGACTGTCAGCATAACTGAAAATGTTTTCTTGGTATGAGACGTATCTTTGTAATTGGTTTGATTTAGTGTGCTTTACTTACATAGAAATTCAGTATTACAATTTAAAAAAAGAGAAAAATAGTGTTTTAAGGCAGCATATATTTAGCAAATAGAAGGATGGCAGAAAATTTAGAAAAAGACTTTATATGGAAAGGCTCTATCCTTTCTAAAACAAAAATTGGCTTACGTGTGGTTTTATTTGATTTGTTGCTCTATGTATAGTCTTTGTTAATTCACCCATCTTAAAATATTTCTTGAAATTTATATCAAATATAAAGTGGTATTTTAATTTTAACTTAGAATTGCCTAGGTTCAATCCAGACTACATGTTTATAGGTTCAGTTTATAGGAAATGGATTTTACCTTGCTCAAACTCAATGTGTCCATCTGTAAGGACAAAAAATAGCAATTATAAATGGTTGTCAGCAATATATTAGGTGCAGTGCCAGTCACTCTTCTAGATAGTTGGGATTTGAGGATGAAAATTTCATGGAGAAATTCAGACTATAAGGGACATCAACGCATCCCAGATTGTTTCATTATTAACCTTTATGTAATAAGGAAATCAAGCTGCAGTTCTGCCTGAAATAACACTATTCAGACTTAATCACTAAAACTTTTTCGACAATTATTATCTACATTTGTTTGGAAGAATGATATTGATATCCTTGAAGTCCCTCAAGAGTATAGTAAAGTGGGTTTTTCCCTCCTTAATTACATGCTATGGCGTCTATATTTTATGTTAACTAATACCAAATTTCGTAAAATTTATCCAGTCATTTTTGTGTAATGACAGGCCATTTTGTGAAATAAGATAGGAGTTTGTCTTTACTTCAAATTAGCAAAAACTTATTAAGGGAACAAAAACACCAGGTACTGTGTTTGATATTAGGGATACAGGAGTGAAAATGAACCCCCTGCCTTAATGACACTTTTCATTTTAGTAGAAAAGATGATTAAATTCATAGTAACAATAAAATAAAAGCTACAAGTGAGTTCTTAGGGCAAAGTAAACAGGAAATGCTCCTAGTTTCACTTTTGGAAGGCACTGGTGAATTTCTGAAATAAACAAAAGTTATTATGTATGTATATGCTACAGTGGCAGGATGGCCACAAAGCAGGTTTTCTATGATCCGAGCAGACCAGACAGGTAAAGGAGAGTCCTGGAGCCCTCGGTGGCTTTTTCAGGCTTTTACTGAGCTTTTACATGCAGTGTGGCAACCAGGTACACAGCAGGCAGGGGTGCCGGGGGGCCAGGAGGCTGGTAGGCATCCAAGGCGCCAAGCCCCCGGCAAGTCTTCGCTCTGGGCTTCTTTGGCATTCTTTCTCCCCTTCTCTCTCCTGCCTCTCTCCTGCTTCAGCTTCTCCTGCCAAATATTTCAATACTGAGCCATGGCCCACAGAAGTAAACAACACAGCTTAGAACGATGTAACAACTGCAGGTGCCCCATCAGGGTGGGAGGGCAGAAATACCTAAAAACCATTTACCCTACATATACTTAAAGGGAGCAGAGACAGAATAGGTTCATTAATAACTGGCCAAAGTGGAACAGGTTTTTTTTCCTCTGAGGGAACTGAGTCTGACTTTATTTTGCTTTTCTAAACTTGCACTATAAGGCTGTACATCATTCATTGTCCTTTAATGATTTGATCAGCTTAAAGAAGCGCTGCCACTGACAGCAAGTGCTTTCCTAGAAAACACCTTACTTCCTGAGCTACTCTCACAGGACAGCTTAGCAAACAACGCCGCTTTGTGATAATTCACCTGGCTCGTTCTAGACCTTTTTTTTTTTTTTTAAGAGTCATGTATTTTTATTTATTTGTTTGTTTGTTTGTTTTGTTTATACATGCACTGGGTACAGTCAGAAGCGCGGGAGGGTGAGAGAATTTACCAGAGCCAGAGCGGGGAGCAGAGCAGGCAGAAGGACCGAAGTACACTGCTGAGGGGAGCAGCGGGCGGCAGGAGAGGTCTGTGCGTCATGTGGGACCCTCCTCTGGTGGCCGGGGAGCAGCCGGGGATCGAACCGGCGCCGCAGAGGCCGCGGGCAGCTTAGCAACCCAGCGCTCAACCGCTGCGCCACCGGGGAGGCCCTCGTTCTAGACCTTTTTAACGGAACTCTAATTTTAAGCATTATTTCACTCTTTCTTCAAGCATTTTATAGGATGGAAGTTTTACAAGGCCAGAAATCAGAGGTTTGGATAGAAATAATCACAGCAGGAATTTTGAAAACCTAAATAAGCGACCAGGAAGAAGACTAATTATAATAAAGACTATAAGACTAAAGTGTCTTTAAACCTGCTATTAAAGTTCTTGAAGGAAGGAATCCAGAGGTGGGGACATAGAGATGGTCAGTCTTTACAGTCTTTACAAAGAGTATCCCCAGTCTTTACAGATGAAACCCACCACACCCTAGAGGTGATCCATTCCACAACAGATAAAATTCCACAAAGAATTGAATCCCCCCCCTGAAAGGTCAATGCAGGAGGCTGAAGTACAAAAGCCTACCAGGCAGCCCACCTGGGAATAGGAATAGGGAAGCTTGCCTAGAGAACTCAGACAAAGAAACTCCCCCCCACCCTACAAATCTTTTTGTGCCCTACTAACCCAGCTTCCCACCTGACCTCTCCTCACCCTATAAAAGCCTGCCTCCCCCTAACAACGTGTGCTGCTTCACTGACCCCCACCTTGGGTCCGTGAGGTCTGCCTGGGGCGCAATAAATTTTCCCTTCCTTTGAGAAATTTAGCCTGGCTCTCCTTTTCTTTACTGCTCCAAACCTTTCACACCCCCACCCCCACCCCCCAGCCAAAGAACAGCTTATAAGAACAACCCTTGTTCTGGCAAAGTCAGCTTCTTGCCCGTTAAAAAACTGCCCATCTGTGAGTATACAGATGTCTCTGGTCTCCCTTTTCTTCTTTCCTTTTTCTTTTTTTTTTAAAATTTATTATTTATACATACAAGAATAGGGTAGAGGCCAGACATGTAGGGGGTGAGAGGAATCACCAGAGACAGAGTGGGGAACAGAATAGGCAGACTGATGAAATCCACTGCTGAGGGGAGCAGCAGGCAAGTCAAGAGAGGTCTGCTGTGCCACGTGGGTCTGCTCCCTGGCTGGGGATCAAACTCTTGCTGCAGTGGCTGCTGATAGCTTCATAGTGCTGTGTCTTAACCCCTTGTGCTACCAGGGAGGCCCTCTTTCCTTTTTCTTAATAACTTGGTAGGTGCTGCTGAATGAGGGACTGCTAAAATCATCTTCAGAGGGACCCAAGGATCACATTCACCAAACCCCAACACTTCCAGCAACCAACTTTTGAGCTACCTTTGTAGCACCAATATGCAAATGTTTGAAATAAGGATCAGAGGCAAAACATTATTTAAATGTGTTTTCTTGTGTGTTGATATGCTAGGAATCAGGTCGAAGCAGACATATTATTTGGTGAAGAGGAATAACTTTTACATTAACTATAGCAATAAATTCTTAACATTTCTGCCACAGATAAAATAGAGTGAGGTTTTGACATGTTAAATAAAACATCTGTGATCATGCCATTGCTCCATAGCTACTACAATATTACTGTGGAAATATGAGGTACTATTAAAATAATGCATTTCTACAGTGACACTGATGGAGGACAAGAATAGAAAAGTTGGAAAGGAGGCACCACAAGACCAGAAACCTGGCTCACACATTGCTGGGAGCTGGAGCTGGAGGTGGAGGTAGAAGGAATTAACATAACCCAGTTATCAGAACAAAAAATCCTGCTCCAAGGCACAGACCCAAGCAAAGTGTCAGACTGCAGTTAGAGTGTCATAGGGTATAGGCTGGAGGTATAGAGATATGGAGAATAAGATGCATTGTAGAATCTCTGGTTTCTTTCACATTCTACATAGTTAACCAAAATCAATGACAGGCAAACCACTCCACAAAGGAATGAGCTCCTGCCAAAGAAAAGAAGACTCTCTCAGTGTAATCTCTGCACTGGCACAGGACAAAAGTGCTTCTGCCCACCTGTGACAAGGCAGGCCCTTTTTTTTTTTTTTACCAATCTTTTCCTTTTGTAGAGCAGGAGCTGTGGCCTTTCTGCCAGCCTGTGCCTATTGCGCTGTTCCTAGCCATCAACTCGGTCCTTCTGAAGGGCAGCAGCCCCCTGCCTGCCTGTGACCTGTGATCACGCCAGGACATTTCTTCACTGACCTCCCTCAGCAGAGGCAGCTCCTCCCAAGGCTGCCCGCCTGTGACCATGCAAGCCTCTCTTTGGGAAAACCTGTCTCTTTTGGGGCAACCCTTTCTGCCCACTTGTGTCTATGCAAGTGTCCTTTTGAGAGAGATCGGGACTAGGAGGAGTTGGGGAATGGGAAAGGCTGAAACACGAGACAGTGATTTTAAACAATATAGGAACAGAAAGGAAAAAAAAAAAAACAGCTCCCAGGAAAATAGAAGTGTTTTACTGAAATGTTGCTGAGCTAGCCACCACCTAGAGTAAGATCCAGTTACAGGATAATTAGGGAACAGAAAAACAACCACCACAAAACTTCCCGGCCACCTAGTGCCTGTTGTGCCAGATCCTCTTTCTTGTTAGTTGTTACTTGATGACTTTCAAGATTCATTTATGAATGCTGATGAATCCAGATGTTACTGCAGCACATGAGACTTCAGGCTAATCTTTAAAAATAAGAAAATTTGCATCCTCTACTTTTATTTAAAAATTGATTGTTTTTTGTTCTGGAATCAAGTTTTTTTTAAGGAGAGTTGTCTTAATTTTAGTGAGAGGAAAATATTACACTGATGTTACATCACTTTCAGGTTTAAAATGTTTTGGCCTCTCTTAGATTTATACTAATTACACTTCAATGCTCAGTTTCTATCCGTAGTTCATATTAAAATCAATGCTAACTTGTAGGCAATAAACATTAAATAATGGCCATTATTCATTAACAATCTGGTTTTGCTTATCCCATGCCCCCTCTCCTACTATCTTTTCCTTATGTTGTTGAGAGTTATGCATCCTGGGCCTCCCCTGGGGGCGCAGTGGTAGAGCGCTGGGCTGTGAAACTGCCCACAGCTTCAGCAGCACCGGTTCAATCCCTTGCCACCGGCTAGGGTCCCACATGGCACACAGACCTCTCCTGTCTGTTCTGTCGGTCTTCCTGTTCTGTTCTCCTCTCTGGCTCTGGTGAATTCTCTCACCCTCCCTCGCTTCTGACTGTATCCAGTGCTTGTATAAATAAATCTTAAAAAAAAAATAAAAAAAGTTATGCATCCTGGGTTTGGCTTCTTCTCATGGTCAAGTCACCAAAACTTGCCTAAACAGGGCTGGGAGGATAATGTTACAAATGGATTTGAGGGGCTCCCTGGTGGCACAAGTGGTTAAGCACAGCACTATAAAGCTATCCCCAGCTTTTTCAGCATGAGTTCGATCCCCAGCCAGCCAGGGAGCTACCCACATGGTGCAGCAGACCTCTCCTGCCTCGCCCGCTGCTTCCCTCAGCAGTGTATTTCAGGCAATCTACCTATTATGTTCCCGGCTCTGTCGCTGGTGAATCCACTCACCCCCAGCACCTCTGCCCCATACTCCAGTACTTGTAAGAATAAATAAATAAATTGAAAAAAAAAGAAATGAATTTGAGGTCTTCTCTCTTTCCAGATTCTGATAAATCTGTCAAGTAAGTTTTCTTTTTGTGAGTACCTTATTTACTTAGATATCATAAATGGAAATAAAAACAAACAGTTATTTGACTCTATTTCTCATAGAAATGTACAGGAGTAGGGAAAATAAGTGTTTAAGATAAATGTTTGAGATAGAATAGTAAACCACCAACTTGAAAGGTGATACATTTGTTAGAAATAATTTCTCGTGTGAAATAAAGCTAAATTTTGCTCCTTGAATAATAATTTTATTTTATTATAAAATATTCAGCTATGAAATGGCAAAAAATAATGTACAGGCTTTGAGATTAATATTATTATTATACCTTGTGACCTGTGGACCTACTTTATAAAGACTTGATTTTACTAATGCTATTCAAATATTATTTTGATGTAAACACACCAGAAGATGTATTTCCATGTTATTATTCCATGTATGTTAAACCAAATATAGAACCCATTATATTGTATAGAATATTGATAATTCTATTAGTTATATATAGAATTTACTATTTTATATTGTAAATTAAGTGTTCACGAAACTAATGGCTCTTGAAAAAACCTCAATAGATAAAAAATCAATACGCATAATAATGGTGGAGTCTGTGGGTTTGGAGTAAGTACTGGGTCCTTGGATCACTCTGGGAAAGGTTTCACCAGAACTCCTGTTTCAGTGACACGCTGCGAATCCCCAGGCGAGTTTCTCCACAAGACAGAGACATTAGTTATATTTAAAGGGCGGGTTTATTAGGGAAGGGATTAAACAGTTAAAGACACTTGCATAGATGCAAGCAGGCAGGAAGAGCTGCCCCAGAAGGGACAGGTTTGCAAAGAGAGGTCTGCATGGTTGCAGGCAGGCTGCTTTGACAGGTCAAGGCAGGCAGGAAGACTGCTACCCTGCAGAGGGAGAGAGTGGGTGAAAAGAGGCACCTGCATAGTCACGGGCGGGGTCCGTGGAATTGCTGCCCTGAGCCAGTGTAGAGACTGCACTGATATAGTCTCCTTCTGTTTGGGAGGGGCTTGCTCACTCCTTGTGAACCTTCGGGTTAGTTGCTGATTTTGGATAACTATGTAGAATTTGAAGGGACTGGAGGTTCTACAATGGGCGCAATCTCCCTATCTTTATCTTTGGATGTGCCCTGGATACCTGCTTAGATGTTATGCTTTGTAATCTAGGCATCTGCGCCTAAGGATTATAGTCTGTGCCTTAGGATCTTGGTTTCCATAGCTGTGTCAATGGCTATGTTAGTCTCTTCTACCCCCTCCTCCTTGCCTGAGCCAGGTTTCTGGTCTTGTGGCGCACCTCCTTTTCAATTTTTTTTCTATTCTTGTCCTCTATCATTGATATAAAAGAAAAGTACAAATTCACAAATAAAAGGAAAATACAAAGTATCACACTAAAGGAAAATATTTTGGCATCAATATTAGAATAGAAAATATCAGTGATGTAGTTTTACTAGCTATAAAACATCTTGTTCTACATTATTGCTACTGGCAGCTGTCAATTAGACGGGTTAGCTATAATTAATATGTTTTCATTTGATTAGACTATTCCCAGACTGATGAAAAGCAGCTTTCATCATTTTGCATTATAAGATGTTCATTTTTTAAAAATAAAGCATGTTCTATTAAGATGCCTATTTCAGAAACTAGATATTCATGTAAATGAAATAATATTTAAATTGTCATAAATAAATATTCTGTTTTAATGAATATTATTTTAAAAATGTCCTTCTTTGTCCTTTCCACTACAAATGATAACTGAAAGGGGAATAAGCAGAAGAAATTAGAAATTTAGAGAGACAAGGTTCAGTTTTCTCCTGAAAAACTGTTTTGCAGCTGGGAATTTTAAATGCCAGCTAAGACTACCAGAGAGAATGAAGACAACACACAAGAGAGAAAAGATCCAAAAAGAAGTATGAAGTTGGTATGTCAAATGACAGAAAGCAAAAACTTCATCTCTTTAGATTTGGCTTGGGGGAAAACTTCCAGCTTTAGTCTCCCAAGGATCAGAATCACGATGAAAATCAATTCAGCAAGGAACGGTGAGAATCTTGTTGAAAAGCAATTCAGCAAGTAGCTCTATCCTGAGGTGTGAAGGTGTCTTAGACTGCTGTGTGCAACCGTGTACGGTTGTTTTGAGATACAGTATTTTGACCACTTTCAACCTATGAGATTTGTAAGATTCCCTAAAGATTGTCTATTCCTAGGTGATTTCAGTTTCCTACTTTGTTCAAAAGATATCACATTATAAAGTTGTAAAATCATACCTTTACTAGAGTTTTTCTCTGGATTTCATTTGCTTCTGAGCCTACCAGCCTTTGGCAGAGATTTGCAGTATTTAGAAGGGTTCTAGGAACCAAGTCTCAAAATTATTTTTTTCATCTGAACCTCTTGTAAAATACTCCAACTGATTAAAGGGTCATTCCCATAATACAGTTATAGCACAACATTGTGGAAAAATTAAAATAGAGCCTTTTAATTAAAAAATACGCCAAGTAGGCCGGAATAGGTACAATCAATACACCTCTAAGATACAGAGCAACCGAACTCTCATAGAATAGTAAGATAACTGTTGTCATGGACATATTTAGTGGTTATACCTCACTCCAGACTCCTGTAAGCTCTTTTGCATTACTCTTTATCAGTGTGTAATACTACTTTGCATTGTCCTATTGATCAAAATAAATTATTTCCTTCAAATCTTTGTATGTGAGTGCTGTTGCTTTGAAAAGCTAGGCCCAGCACAGTTAACTAAGCCATTAGGCCAATGTGGTAGTTTAACAAATCATAACATATCAGCTAATGAAATAAGATTTTATAGTTTCTTATTTTTCTCTACCATGCTTAATCATCATCTACAATATAAGAAATTATTTCCACCAGTTTTACCCATCTGTGGCATCAAAACATCTTGATTTCATGAATCAGTGTTGCCTGTTTTAAGCTCTTCCTTAACCTGATGTGTCCCCCAAAAAGTAAAATTGTAATCCATTATTTATAATCTCTTTCAGATTTATTTCCTGCTGTGGTTCAGAATGAATGTATTTGATATGTTCTAAAAGTTAAAATTTAATTTTACTTTGTTTATTGATACATTCATCAATAGTTTAGTACCCATATTTTGTTGTCTTTAAACTTCCAAAGCTCATCTTTTTTTTTTAATTTTTAAACTTTATTTTTTAATTTAATTTTTGGACAATATATGATTTCTCCCCTCCAGTCTGGTCACTGACATTCTCCCACCACCCAAAGCACTCATAGTCCATATCCATCACCATAGTCCCTTGTGTTCTTCCAATATTTATCATATTCCCTCTGACTTATTTCTCTTAGTATCATCCCTTCCGGTTCCATCCATGTTGCCACAAATGGCATGAAGTTATTTTTTGATCTCTGAGTAATATTCCATTGTGCATATATACCACATCTTCTTGATCCATTCATCTGTTTTGGGCATTTATGTTGTTTCCAGAGCTTGCCCCTTGTATATAGTGCTGCAGTAAATACAGGAATACAGGTTTCCTTTTGAATCCTTTTTAATGTGTGAATGAAAAGATATTGTAAAAAAAGCATTGTAGTTTTAGTTATTGCTCATCTTTGTGCATCCCTCATTTCGAGACAATTTATCTTTTGATATCAAGACTGCCTCATTTGATCATGAGGATAGATAAAAGATAAGGCTTTCAATAAACACATTCTTTATTTTCATTCTATCATTTTGTCATTTCTTTTAAGGTCCTTTGATTTGTCTGCATGGAAACAATGTTTAGAATCCATTTTATTTAGCTGGTTTTTTTTTTTTGGGGGGGTACAGTTTTGTATGGAGAGCCCTTTTATTTAATTCAAGTGCTGGGGTACAGGCCAGATGCGCGGAGGGTGAGAGGATTCACCAAAAACAGAGTGGGGAACAGAACAGGCAGACTGATGAAACACACTGCTAAGGAGAGCAGCAGGCAGGCGAGGCAGGAATGGTCTGCCATGCCGTGGGATTCTCACCAGCTGGCTGGCCACGATCAAACCCGCGCTGCAGAAGCTGTGGACAGCTTCACAGTGCGGCGCTCAATCACCTGGGCCACCAGGGAGGCCCTGGTGAGCACTTTTTAAGTGAGGTATCACTCATGTTGGCCAAATTGCTGTTTAACTGAGTTGTAGCATTCATTATTCTATTTAGAAAAATAGCATTGAAATTAGGCTTTAAAAGATAAATTCACTGTGACATGTGAGTTTAAAAGATATCTTTAAAA
>NW_023602047.1:0-15061 GCF_014898055.3 Talpa occidentalis
AAAATCTCATATAGTTTTGAAAGGAGGGGGCGGAGCAACATGGCTGCGAGGAGACTCTGCGAGTAAGATCTCCCATTAAAAAAAGTGAATAGGGAGGAAAAAGCGGCAGGTCCCAGTGAGAACTGGGACACGGAAGATAAACGGGTGACGCCAGCGAACTGCCCGAAGAAGAAAGTGGCCATAAAAGAGGACTAGAAGGGAGGAAGCACAGACCCTGCTCCCCTCCCCCGCCCACAGAGGCGGCACTCTCCGACCGCAGAGAGGAGGAAACAACAAACCAAAACGGCCCACAAGAACAAACGACGCAGCAAGCGGGACTGTGAGTGGAAAGGAACTATTGCAGCCACCACACCCCGTGAACGGAGCTGAGGCGAACCCTGCAGGATCCGCCGCGGCGGTGAGCGAACGGCTCCTGGCGCCAATAGAGAAGAACAAAGACCCCGGGAGACGCGCACACAGCCCGGGCTGCCGGTAAGCTGGCGCGGAACGCGGCGCACTCGGCGCACTTGAAAAGCAAGTGCAGACCTGGATCGCGGCTGCCCAGGTCCCCGCGCCTGCGACCTAGGCTTGCGGGGAGACGACCTAGGCTTGCGGGGAGACGCGCGGAGGTCCTCACTGAGGTGAAGGTCCCTCCCTGAGTGAGCAGGAACCAGGCGCCCAGGCACGGGAGCGGTGCAAAAGGCGCCATTCCCGCGCCACTGAACTGGGCTACAGCCCGCATCCTGGAACTGAGGGCTTTGAACTGAGACCCGGGGCACGAAAATTCGGGGCGTGGTTCTCCACGACGGTGGGGCACAAGGCAGACACAGCACCCCAAAGCTGTTGAGGTGTACCCTACCATTCCCGCTCTGTTCTCTGTCCCACGGGGTGGGGGGAGGCGAAAAACAGCCCCCCAAGACAATAGGAGAGATCTCTGGCGCACCTAGCGACCAGGAAAAAAAAAGTCACTAACACCCTATAAAACAGGACATTTCTTAAGACTGCTTGAAAAGGGCAGAAGGTTTCTGGAGGACCCAGTGGCCAGCCGGGAAGTTATTCCACGCCAGGCCCCTTCCGACCAGCAGTCTGAGCCCACAGAGGGAGCAGGCACCCACGTCCGGGGCAGACCGGGTGCGCAGAAGAGTGTGCCTGAAACCGGAGGCGCAGGACTGCATCCCGCTTCGCCATTTGAGAACAGGGACATTTCTTCAGTAAAAAACTGCCTAAAACCAGCAGAAAGCTCCCCCAGAAGACAGAGATGGCTCCTGGAAGAGCCAGAGGGGAGCGGAGAAGTTCACCCAAGATGTCAGTCAGTCCGAGCAACACAGTGTCCCAACGCATACGACAAATTAGAAAACAGACAGTAGGGAGTAGAAGAACCACACGCAACCTAAAAACTCCTCAGGAAAGAAGCACACCACAAAAAGAAAACCACTCCCCAGATTGCAACGACAGCAACTTGGAAGAACTTCTGAGCCTTCCAGAAAGAGAATTTAAAATTGCCATGATTAAAAAAGTGATAGATCAGAAGAAGGAAATTGAGTCCCTAAAGAGGGAAGTAAGAGAAATGCAGGAGATCAAAGAATTAATGGAGGAACTAAAGAACTCTGGGAAAAGCAATGAAAGCAGAATAGATGAAATGGAAGAACGAATAAGTAATCTTGAAGACACAGAAATAAAAAGAACCAAAACAGAAAAGGAAAGAGAAGTACGAAGGAAAAAGAATGAAGAAAGACTTCGGGAACTATCTGACTCCATGAGGAAAGGAAATATAAGAGTTATAGGAATTCCAGAAGGAGAGGAGAGAGATGTAGGAACAGAGAAAATATTCATGGATATAATGAAGAGAACTTCCCAAATGAGAAGAAGGAGCTGAAAATTGATATACAAGAAGCAAGAAGAACACCAAACTTCCACGACGAAAGGAAAAACACAGCAAGACACATAATAGTAAAGCTCCCAAGAATCCAGGACAAGGAAAAAATAATGAAGCTGACAAGAGGGAAGAAACAGATAACATTCAAAGGAAAACCAATCAGGCTGACATCAGACTTCTCTGAAGAAACACTACGGGCAAGGAGAGTGGAGGGACATATCAACAGACCCAAAGAAAACAGATGCCAACCAAGATACTCTATCCCGCAAAGCTCTCTTTCCTCCATGAAGAAAGAATATGGACCTTCCCAGACAAAGAGAAACTCCGGAATTTCATTGCGACTAAACCCCACTCCAAAAAATACTACAAGGAATCCTAAAGCCAGAACCTCAGAGGGACGAATAACAACGAAAGAAGACCAAAAAAAAAAAAAAAGTTATTAAAAGAATAAATAAATAAAATCAAAGGAAAGACAAACATAATGGCAAATACAGATGCTAACATATCAATATTAACTCTAAATGTAAATGGACTAAACTCGTCAATAAAAAGACACAGAGTGGCAGCCTGGATTAAGAAACAAAACCCAACCTTTTGCTGTCTCCAGGAAACACATTTAGCTACAAAAGATAAAAAATAGGCTCAAAGTCAAAGGATGGAAAACAATCCTACAAGCAAATGGGCCAAAAGAAAGCAGGAACAGCTATATTATATCAGATAAACAGACTTCAAACTCAAAAAAATAAAAAGAGACCCCAATGGTCACTACATTATGATTAAGGGGACAATACTTCAAGAAGAAATAACACTCATTAAACATATACTCACCAAACGAAAGAGCACCAAAATATATCAGACAACTGTTTGTCCTCTCTGAAAAACAGACATCAGAGAAAACACATATGTAGTGGGAGACTTCAAACACACCACTATCAACAATGGATAGATCAACAAGACAAAAAATAAGTAAAGAAACTAAAGCTCTAAATAAGGACCTAGAGCATTTGGGCTTAACAGACATCTATCGAACACTAAACCCCAAAAAACGGAGTACACATTTTTCTCAAGCGCACACGGATCATTCTCCAGGATCGATCACATACTGGGGCACAAGACAAACATCAACAGATACACCAAATTGAAATCATACCAACATCTTTTCTGACCACGAAGGCATCAAACTAGAAATAAACCATAAAAAAGAGGCAAGGAACTTTCCTACCTCATGAGATTAAAAACCACACTACTGGAAGACCATTGGACTAATGATGAGATCAAAGAAGAAATTAAAAAATTCTTTGAATTGAATGACAAGGAGACACCAATATCCTAAATGTATGGGATGCAGCAAAAGCAGTAATAAGAGGAAAATATATAGCAATAGAAGCTCACATCAAAAAACAAGAAAGAACTCAAAGAAACAACCTAATCTCGAAGCTCAAAGATCTAGAAAAGAACAACAAAAAAACCCCAGAACCAGTAGAAGAAAAGAAATAATAAAAACCAAGCAGAAATAAATGAAATTGAAACTAAAAAAACAATCCAAAGATCAATGAAACCAAGAGCTGGTTCTTTGAAAAAAATAAATAAAATAGACAAACCCTAGCCAGGCTCACAAAGAAAAAAAGGAGAAAGCACAAATACACAGAATCATAAATGAAAGAGGAGAAATCACAACGGACACAGCAGAAATACAAAAAGAATAATCAGTAACTACTATGAACAGTTATATGAAACAAGTTCAACAATCTAGAGGAGATGGACAAATTCCTACAACCTCTACAATCACCCAAGCTAGATAAAGAAGAAATAGAACACCTAAACAGACCAATTACAAGCAGCGAAATTGAAATGGTAATTAAAAACCTCCCCCAAAACAAAAACCCAGACCTGATGGATTTACAAATGAATTCTACCAAACATTCAGAGACGAATTAGTGCCTATCCTTCACAAAACTCTTCCAAATATTGAGAAGAAGGGACAATACAAACACGTTCTATGAAGCCAATATTACACTAATACCAAAACCGAATAAGGACAACACAAAAAAGGAAAACTATAGGCCAATCTCCCTAATGAACACTGATGCAAAATCCTCAATAAAATTTTAGCCATCAGAATCCAACAATGTATCCATAAGATAATTCACCACGACCAAGTTGGATTCATTCCAGGGCACAAGGATGGTTTAACATCCGAAAATCAATCAACGTTATCCAACACATCAACAAAAAGAAATATAAAAACCATATGATAATATCAAAGATGCTGAGAAAGCTTTCGACAAAGTGCAACACCCATTCATGATAAAAGCCCTTGAAATTCTTGGATACAAGGAACATACCTCAACATCATAAAGGCCATCTATGACAAGCCAACAGCCAGTATCATTCTCAATGGTGAAAAGCTGAAAGCAATTCCATTAAGATCTGGAACAAGACAAGGATGTCCACTCTCACCACTGCTTTTCAATATAATACTGGAAGTCCTAGCCAGAGCAATAAGACAAGAGAAAGACATCCAAGGAATCCAAATAGGAAAAGAAGAAGTCAAACTATCACTATTTGCAGATGATATGATAATATACATAGAGAACCCCAAAATCTCCACAGAAAAACTAATTCAACTCATCAATCAATTCAGTAAAGTGGCAGGATACAAAATCAACACGCAAAAGTCAGTAGCCTTCCTATACACAAACAATAAATCTGAAGAAGAAGAAATCAAAAAAACCACCCCTTTTATTATCGAAACAAAAAAAATAAATATTTGGGAATAAATCTAACAAAAGAGGTAAAGGACCTATACAAAGAAACTATAAAACACTGTTAAAAAGAAATAGAAGAAGACACAAAGAAATGGAAAGACATCCCCTGCTCATGGATTGGAAGAATAAACATTATTAAAATGGCCATCCTACCAAAAGCAATATACAGATTCAATGCTATTCCAATCAAAATCTCAATGGCATTCTTCAAAGAAATAGAACAATTATTGATGAAATTCATATGGAATCACCAAAAACCCCGAATAGCCAAAGCTCTACTGAAAAAAAAAAAGGAAATGGAGGCATCACACTCCCAGACTTCAAACTATACTACAAAAGCCATAATCATCAAAACTGCATGGTATTGGAACAAGAACAGACATACAGACCAATGGAATCGAATAGAAAATCCAGAAATAAACCCACGATTTATGGTCAACTAATCTTTGACAAAGGAGCAAAGACTATGCATTGGAGCAAAGAAAGTTTGTTCAATAAATGGTGCTGGGAAAACTGGGTCGCTACATGCAAAAGAATGAAGCTTGACCACTACCTCACACCATACACAAAAATCAACTCAAAATGGATTAAAGAACTAGACATAAGACCTGAAACCATAAAATACATAGAAGGAAATATAGGCGAAACACTACGGGATTTGCACATCAAAGACATCTTTACAGACACATCACCCAAAGCAGTGATAGTGAAGAGAAAGATAAACAGCTGGGACTACATCAAATTAAAGAGCTTCTGCACAGCAAAAGAGACAATAACAAAAACAAAGAGAAACCCCACCAACTGGGAGAACATTTTTGCACCCAACACTAATGATAAAGGACTGATCACAAAAATCTGCAAAGAGCTGATGAGACTCAGCAACAACAAAGAAAATAATCCAGTCAAAAAATGGGCAGAAGAGCTAAAAAGAAACTTCTCTGAAGAGGAAATGCAAATGGCCAACAGACATATGAAAAATGTTCAACATCACTTGTAATCAGGGAAATGCAAATCAAAACTACCATGAGATACCATCTCACACCAGTGAGAATGGCACATATTAAAAAAACTAGCAACAACAAATGTTGGCGAGGATGTGGAGAAAAAGGAACTCTTGTGCACTGTTGGTGGGAGTGCAAACTGGTCCAACCACTATGGAGAGCTGTGTGGAGATTTCTGGACCTACTAAACATAGAGCTTCCATATGATCCAGCAATTCCACTCCTAGGTATTTACCCAAAGGACACAGAAACATCAATTCCAAAGAGCACCTGCACTCCTATGTTTATAGCAGCACTGTTTACAATAGCTAAGCTTTGGAAACAACCCAAATGCCCAAAAATAGATGACTGGATCAAGAAGATGTGGTACATATATACCATGGAATATTACTCAGCATTCAAAAAAGATAAACACATGCAATTTGCAGCAACATGGATGGCGCTGGAAGGGATCATGCTCAGCGAAATAAGCCAAAAAGAAAAAGAAAAATACCGGATGGTCTCACTCATAGCAGGAATCTAGAAAACTTAAATAAGGGACCAGGAAAATGAATATAAGAAAGTGAAAATCAAAATCAACAAAAACTATGAACCAGAGACACTTTTTGGGGGGTGGGGGGCGGGAGGGGAAGGATTGGGGTCAGAATAAAAAAAAAAAAAAAATAAACTCAAGGTATATTATACATGATAGTCTGTATAAGACCTGGTTTGAATTTGGGAATAGCGGCACCCTCTTCTGATAATGCTACAGTGAATACCACAATGAGAGAATGTCACCACAGTGGCCAAGTTTTTAGTGCCTTCCTCATTCTCTATATTTCTTATTTATTTATTTATTTATTTATTATTTTTTAAAGTATTTTTTTTAAAGATTTATTTATTTATACAAGCATTGGGTACAGGCCAGAGTTGGGGGGAGGGTGAGAGGATTCACCAGAGACAGAGTGGGGAACAGAACAGGCTCATTGACTGAAATACACTGCTGAGGGGAGCAGTGGGCAAGACCGGAGAGGTCTGCCACACCATGTGGGTCTCTCCCTGGCCGGCCGGGAATCGAACCAGTACTATGGAGGCTTCAGACAGCTTCACAGCGCTGCGCTCAACCTGCTGCGCCACTGGGGGTGGGCCCATTCTCTGTGTTTCATGTAGAACCAGAGAAAGGCACATTCTTTTGTTGTTGTTGTTGTTTTAGCCTCCCTCCTGTCCTGGCCACAGGACAGTATTTAATTTTGTTGACAAATGTTGCCTTTTTAAAATGTCCTCTCAGCTTCATGTGAACCTCTGTTCTCTATCTTTTAGAAGTTCCTTTTCCTGCCCCTCTCTGCTCTCTCTTTCTCTCTCTCTCTCTCTCTCTCTCTCTCTCGGTGATTTCACCCTGTTCCATGGATACAACTAAAGGAATTTCTCCCAAACATAGCTCTAAGCACAACTCTCATCACCAAACCTCGATTTCTCACTGTCTTTCTGCCTCTCCACCTGGCCATCCCACTGTTTTCTTATACAATTTTTTTTTTTAAAATTTATTTATACAAGAACAGGGGTACAGGACAGATGTGCAGGACGGTGAGAGGATTCACCAGAGACAGAGTGGGGAACAGAACAGACAGACTGACGAAATACACTGCTGGGGGAGCAGTGGGTGAGACAGAAGAGGTCTGCTCACCATGTGGGATTCTCACCGGGTGGCCGGGATCGAACCTGCGCTGCAGAGGCTGCGGACAGCTTCACAGCGCGGTGCTCAACCTCCTGTGCCACCAGGGGAGGCCCCCCACTGGTTTCTTAAAATTAGCTAGCTTGAACCAAACTTCTCAGTTTCTTCAATCATTTGACACTTCCTCCCAATTTCTCCATTTCTGTTCAAGGTGCTATTTATTATCCTTCCAGTCATGCCTGAAATACTAGACTCATCTTTACATTGCAGGATCAAGGTGAGAGCAGAATTAAGGCAGTGCCACCCTGAGGATTCCTCCCCGGTGGTCCCTCTCATCTGTACCCTGTGTTTTCTTACTCCCTCCTTTCCAACTTAGCCCCCTCTCTCATCCAGCCAGAGCACTTCAACAGCCTCCCAATTGACTCTTCTCTGTATGAGAAACACAAGATTGTGAAAAATTGCCCTTAGCCTTTTCTTTTTCCATTTCCAAATCCTCAGATCATTATTAAAAATGAGAGGAAAGTTATCTTGCTTTGCAGTTGTATAATAAAGCTCTTTGTGGCAGCTTGTACAGCGTGGGCTTGAGAGCATAAACAAATGGAGGTCGTTTTGCCTTCTGGGGGGTTATTTTTAATATCCAAGATTTTTCAGTTCCTGCTCATTTCCCCTATTTCTTGCTTCAGAAGCTCTTCACAGCTAAATCCATTGATGGCATCTACAAAACATAATTCCCAAAAAAGAATGCATAATTCATTCATAGGCGAGATCTTCATATCGTCAATCAAAACACAGGTAATAATGTCTTAGACACATTCTAATATGCGCTATTACCTGACTCTCTATACCACCTGGAAACAGCAAATTAGATTTCTGAAAGAAGAGAAAATTGCTGGTAATGCTACGATTTACTGACATTAGGAGTGACCTTTCAGATTGAGCAAGGGAAAGAAAGAAATGAACATTTTAAAAAGTATGTTGTCTTCATTGTTCATTTAATCCTGGTAACAACTCATATTTAACAGATGAGGAAACTGAGACTCAGAAATGTATATTCATTCACTCTCATTTGCAAAAATGAGATTCTAACTTGAGTATTTTCAATCTCCAAAGAAAATTTCACTTTATCACACCAGCGTTTTCCAAAATGATTCCATGGAACACGAGATGATGGGTATCTGTTAAAAGCCTGATCAAGTTACAGAACAGTCTCAACCAGCTCTTTTTCAGTGCTCCCTGTCCCAGTCCCTGGCAGTCACTGACCTCTGTTCCTATGGTTTTGCTTTTTCCAGATGTCATGTAAATGGAATTATGAAGTGTATAGCCTTTTGGCTTATCTCTGCTTCTTACACTTAGCAAAATGCACTTGAGATTCATCATGTATGTTATCAATTTGTTCTTTCTTATTGCTAAATAGTATTCTATTACATGAATGTACTAGGAAGACACCAAGATTGTTTCTAGTTTTAACAATTTTGACAAAAATGGCTATGAACATGTAGGTATTGGTGAATAAACAAAAGTTCGTAAGTTTTCTTTTCTTTTTTCATTTTGGTTCAGAATGCTAGACAGTGGAGAAGAACCTGGAAATAAGTGCAAATATCCTTATGTATTCAGCCCCCAGTGATTTTTCTATTGTCTTGCTAGCCTACACTCTATATTAACATTGACATCTCTTGTTTGAATCCTTCTTTGATATGCCCAACTGCATTTGCCCCACATAAGTAGGTAGGGCTATAGTTTTCTTTCGCCTACCTAATGCATTTCAGGTATCTCCCTTTCTGTAGATTTTTGGTTAGTTGGTTGCCCTAAAACCTCACTCAGCTCTTTGATGGCTTTGTGGAAAGTTGTAAATCTGCAGCTTGTGTGCCTGTTTGTTGCCATTGTTGTAGGGATGAAAGAATTCTCTCTGCAACTTTGCAAGTTTCCCAAGCTGAACAGAATCCTAATTGGTCACATTTAAAAAAAAAATGAAAACAACCCAAATACAAGCAAATGATTTTGAATAGTTGCAAATGATCCTGAAAACTTGGGCAGTTTTCTTTCAATATTATTGATAGATTAATTTATGTATATGTGGGAAATTTCCTCAGATGTAATTTTCTCACCTGTAAACATGGAAGGTTAATCTCCTAAGACTCCAAGTTATCATGCATTTTTCCTTTTTCTGATATTAACGTAGTGAATCCAGCTTTCTTTCGATTAGTATTTTCATCCATTTTCTCTCCTATTACCTTTAGGCTATTTAAAAAAAATATTTAAAATGAGATTCTTCTAGACAACATATTGTTGGAGTTTTCTTTTTATATTCTGTCTAAAGGCCACTGTCTTTAAATTGAATTGTTTTGAAAACATATTAACATAATTATTGATATGATTTTGTTTCTATTTGATATTCATTTTCTATTAGTCCCATCTGCTCTCCACCCTATTTTCTTCATTTCCTCCCTTCTTATGAACTAGTTCAGTATTTTATGTCATTTTATTTTGTCTCCACTATCTACTTTTAATTAATAATTTTTTGAGCAGTTGTTTTATGGTTTGTAATGTGAACTTTAACTTTTCACAATCTACCATTATGTGTACAATTTAAGACCCATACAACGTATATTTCCATTTCCTCTTCCTTTGACTTATACAAAGTTTTATTCTAGATTTATTACTTGGTTCCGGTCACTTTCACTACACCATGGGCATTATGGAGTCTCCAGGATTTTGTAAAAAGCAATCAGGCGAAATGAGCTTGGCAAGAATGAGTTTAAAATACAAACAGTAGAATATAAATTTGGAAACGTTGGCATAATAATTTTGTCAATTTAAGCACAATATTTCTTGCAGAACCCTATCCTGCTATTTTACAAATGTTACTTCTATGCTTTGTTCCTTTTAGTGGTAACACTATACCATCCCACTCTTTTAACTGATTTCTTATACAGCTTTCTAAAAGTAGCTCTACTTTCATAAACCCTGTGTCTAATAGCAGTGAATGCATTACTGAAGTGAAGAAGGTAAAACAGGGAGGCAGAGAATTTAATAAGTGATAGAGTATCATTTTTAGTCTCGAGAAAAATTCCTTGGCAAGGAAGAACAAATATTTCTTAGTTTTATTCTCTTTCCTCTGTTCCTCCGTCTACTGCGTGTTAGCTATATTTACCTCTCATTTAAATATATCTCTAATTCATCTCTCATGTCACAACTTGTACTGCTTCTTAAGCCTTAATTAATATTGCAGTGGCTGACTTAGTTGTTGCTTGAAACCTGATGTGGGGGTGGCGGATCAACTCTTTGATGGAATCATCTGAGTGACCGTGCAGCTATTCTTCCTTCACGATTTCATGGACTTCTCAAGGGTAACCATTTAGCAAAAATGTAATCACCATTAATACATGGAGATTATTATTCATCAGTAATACATTATCACTATACAATTTTCTGTAGGATTGCTAAGAGGGCACTATGGCATTTACTCTCACTGCTGCCACCTCTAGCAGAGCCAGTGCCTCAAACCACTGCTTATCACCAACTCTCCTCTCATTTCCGTTGCTGCTATCACTATTGGCTGGTGTTTGTGCTAGATGCTGCCCCTGCATTGTTTCCCATCAGTCAAGTATTATTGCCCTTATGGTACACACGAGCACGGATGATCACAAAGATAGGAAACTTGCCCAAAGTTAGTGAAAGATAGAAATCAAGCCTATGTTTATGTGACTCCAAAACAAAAGATCTTTCAACTCTCACAAAAGTCTATCAATCAACCTTTATTTGTTAAACAATTTTCCAAAGGTTGCATGGGATGCCTACAGTGCCTGTGCCTTTAAACCTATTGTTGGTTTATTCACAAATATCTTTCTTATTGTCTTTATGTTTTTTTTAACTACTTTTATTGTTGCTTCTTGTTCTTTTGATTTCTTTCTTTTAACTCTAAGTTCAGATACCCAAGTGTAGAGTCCTTGTGGTAGTTAGAGATCACTTCAAACTTATTTTAAAAATGCTTCGTAAGTGCTGCTTAGCACCATTTTCAGTGTGAGGAGTCACCTCATAATAACAAAAATTCAATGCTTAAGTAGCTGAATGTTTTTGGAAGTGGTGGCATATGGCATCTAGTTTAGGTATATAAATATATATTTTTTGGTGGGGGAAGGAGGTGTAATTGTACATGATTATATAGGTTGCTAACTTATTTTAAACATAGAAATTTTCTATACCAATAAAATGCCAATAGTATCTACTTTTAAGTTATGCCATATCTGTGTTTTTTATAAAACATAAAAAAATGCTATAGTTGCTGGCTTTAATTATTCCCTGCTTTGCCAACTTAGCTTCTACTCCATACTTCAAATCATATTTATTTTCTGAGGTTCCTATCCTCTTGGATTTGCTATATTTAGAATTTTTATCTTGCCTCTATCAAATGAGCAGGCACTATTGGTTGTTTGTATTCCTATTATAGCAGGGAAAGTTGCAAGCTTGATTTTATTAGGAAGGAGGGGCTGGATCTCGGTTAGTTTTAGCCAGTCACAGGTATCTTCATTGCCCTTAACAGTGCATGATTTAAGCATTGGCATTTAATGTAGTTTTGGCAGTGAGACATGACAGGTGGTCTACTGAAGCATTTTAGTGAGCTTGTTCGCCTTGATATATGTGCATAGCGGAGACGGTATTTCTTTTTCTTTTGTTTCTCAATATATTTGTGACTCCTGTGATACGTGGAACCACAATCATCATCTTAGAGTGATGAGGATTAAACTTAAGTTTGAAAGAAAACAGATGGAGGATGTATTGTCGGAGGATAAGAAAAACCTGTGTCCTTAGTAACATTTTTGAGATGCTAAATTAATGAATTCCAAAGCTGAATTTTAATACTTAATGTGATTTAATAATAACACCAAGTGTACAATTTGTTGGTGTTTTTAAGTTACCAAACTTGAGAAATGGTTGGCTTTTCTTTTCTTTTTTTTCCCTTTCCATAGCAGCACTTGTCAGAGATAGGGATACCAATAGATAAGTGAGAAAGAGTCTCGGCAAGTTGTAGGAGATGGGAAAACTATTTGCTAATTATTAGAATATGAGTATCAGAAATTTTTTTTTTTGTTTTGTTTTTGTGGGACCCTTGCCGGTGGCCGGGGATCGAACTGGCTCTGCAGAGGGTGTGGGCAGCCTTGCAACCCAGCATTCAGCTGCTGCACCACCAGGCGAGGCCCATCAGAAATTTGTTTGTTTGTTTGTTTGTTTGTTTTACTGTAACTGGATCCCAGCCATGCCAAGAAGGCATAGGGCAAGGTGGCTTGCTGGGACTGAGATGCACTAACTTGGTGTTCTTCCTCCTCCTCCTCTTCTGGAATCCACCCTCTACCAGGTGGCTCCGGCCATGGCTCCCTGGACCCCACAAGGTCAAGAGCCTGCCCTGCCCTGAGTACAGGCTGCCCTGAGTTTTCCCTTTCATATTTGGTTCCAGGATCCTTAATGGACCAGTCAGGTTCAAGCTATGTGGACCAATCAGGCTTGAGATCTCCAGCTATCACTCAACTTTGAGCTAATTATTTGGATTGAAAATGGAAAGTGAGCTGATTGGTGCTAATGGTCCTATCAGATGCTTAGGATTGAAAATGGTCTAGTCATGCTTGAAGGTTGGGGAAACCTTAAGAGGATTAAAGGCAGTGCAAGAGCCTGCTTGAGTCAGTCAGCAGCTGGCCTCCCAAGAGAAAAGAAGGATTTACTGGACGAGCTTCGAGGAGGAAGCATTCATCAAGTACCTTCAAAGAAGGGATCAGCAGCCACCCTTTGGCCTGGTGTCTCAAAGAGCTATTGGTTGTTGCTTCATACCAATAGCTCACAAAGAACTGTAGGGCTGGTGCCTCTGATACTACTCCCTGGTGACTGGTACTGACCAGCACAACTGATTGGTGACCAGCACTCTGTCCAGCCACCTCTGAGAGCTGTCCATAGCCTCTGTTTAGATTCCAGCACAAGATGGTGCTCTTGAGTCCATCCAAGTCTATTCTAGCATCAGGTACTATTGAGCTTAGCCTTCATATTGTTGCTGTGGGCTGCTGTGGTGTCATATCAGTGGCCCCACCTGGGAGTGCCTCCAGCTGCCACTGTGTGTTAGACCCTGGCACACTCATTGATGTACCGCCAGCTTCAGGCTTTCACTGACTGGACAATGCCATCTGGCATGAATGGTCTTTGGAACTGCTGGATACTGCAGATACTATCTGGGGTGAGAGAGCTGGCCACTTGTGGCCTTAGAAACTCTTTCCTTTTCCTAAACTCCTGTTTGTTAAATCTCCTGTTGTTGTTGGGCCCTGAGCCTGAACTGTATCTTGCAATTGTGTGCATGTGTGCAAACCCACATACAGTGACCTCTTCCTTCTCCACTTTGGGCCAGTCTTGAGTACTGTTGTAGCACTTTTATTACTATGCTGAATTTGGAAGGCATGCATTACTAATACATTTGAATTAAATGTGATTTA
Source organism: Talpa occidentalis (assembly GCF_014898055.3). Classification (NCBI taxonomy): domain Eukaryota; kingdom Metazoa; phylum Chordata; class Mammalia; order Eulipotyphla; family Talpidae; genus Talpa; species Talpa occidentalis. Next base: position 13,746 of record NW_023602047.1, read on the forward strand.
ATTATTTTGGTCCTTATGATTAGAAAAATCTTAGAAGGAAACATGATGATAAGATTTACTGCTAACCTCAAAGTCCTTCACGAAGTTCTTTTAACTATTATCCACATCAACTCATCTATATCTGCTTCTTCATATGAAGTTGTTGCAAGAGGTTTAGAAACTTGGTTTAGAAAAACCTCTGTGACTGAATCTCATATTCAGACTTGAATTGTTTTGGTGAAATAAACAATCATGGCATATATAGGACCAATTGACAGAATTTTAAGGAATAACCTTATTTGTCAAAACCTGCAATTATGTAAGTGATGATTGTTAAATATAAAATAGCAAACTAAATAATGAAAACCATGGGCAGCTGCTCTTTATTCCTTGGTCATGGAACACGCTAACTAATTTTTTTTTTTCTCTAGTGCTATCTATCTTCAATCTAACTTTCCTGAGCAACCTGGACCTCTATTTCCTTCCCTCTTTGAAACTATATTTTATTCTTCATTGAGTCAAATGCTGAAATTTGTTGGCAAATCATAAAATAATCTGATGAAAATAGCAAATCATCTCAATGAAAGTCAGATGACCTGTTCTGGATTCCAGGCCATCATTGACTGACTGTATAACTATTGCTATGGTAGGTAAATTTGCTTTATACATTTTCCAAATGACATAATTTTAAGCCAGAGCCACTGATTTTTGGATAAGCACGGTCTCCTCTTGTAGTAATGAATCACTGAGAGTTGGCTATCACTGAGAGTTGGCTAATCAGTGGTATTTTCTGACCAGTGATTGTGGCAGCCCCTGACCTTCAATGCTAACAACACTGAGGCATAGCTGGTCAAGATATGGTCTGGATGCCTGGGGTGGAGTAAAGTTCTTTGTGTCACATGGACATGTGGCATTTTACTTGTTATCCCTAAACCTTCACCAGCTGTGTTTATTGGCCTTGTTGCGTATCAACTTGTTATGGATATTCCTGCCAGAAACTGTTGAGATGGGTATAAGATAGTGAACAAATGCAAATTCCAGTAATGAACCGTCTTATGATGGCAAGCTATAGAACTTGACATGTTTTCTAGGTTAAGTGTGTTTTTTTTTTTTTTTTTTTTTGTGGGACCCTCGCCGCGGCCAGGGAATGAATAGGCGCTGCAGAGGCTGCAGGCAGCCTCGCAGCCCAGCGCTCAACCACTGCGCCACCAGGGGAGGCCCAGGTTAAGTGTTGATTTTGAAGTGGCTTTTTGACTCAAGATAGTCCCTGCTTCTTCATAGCTGATTTCATAACCAGTTGTCAAATGATAATTGATGAGATTAAATTATGTTTTCTA
>NW_023602048.1:0-15041 GCF_014898055.3 Talpa occidentalis
CCCTTCAAGGTAGTTGCCATGATCCTCACTGCACAGATGAGGAAACTGAGGTCAGGAGACTGAAGAACTGGCCCATGACTGAGTGACGGAGCTGGGGTTCGCGTGCCTCTGTCACCCCTCCTCTAGAGGTTGGATGCTTCACTAGAGTGCTGCCAACTGCCAGGATGTCTCACCCCCCCCCCAGGCGGATGTGCTGCAGCTGGATACGGAGCGTCCCCACGGCTTCCGTGTGCCCTGTGAACTCTGGCTACTCCTGAGGAGTCACTGATTCTAGAAGTGACCGATTCTCCCAGCTGGGTGGAGAGAGCCTGCTCTCCTCCCAACAGACCCGGCGGCCACGTCCAGCCCAGGCCCCCCGATGCCGCTCCACCTCCTCCATCTCCTCCTGTCCCCTCGATTCTGCTGCTTCCTGGCCTGAGCAGGGAGTACCTTGTGTTGAAACTGACATCCCCGTAGCCTCCACCCAAGGTCTGGAAACTTGGGGACACCCGGAGGAAGCAGAGCCGAGGTCCCATGTGGAGTCCCTCTGCGTGCTTAGATGAGCCCTTTGCATCACAGAACGGCTTCCCCTTCCAGGCCTGTTCTCTTACCTGGAGCACGAGGGTGAGAGAGGCAGCTTTTTCAACTGTGAGGGTCAGAGGAGGTCTCTGTGGGGCAGGACCGCATAACCTGGCCAGCAGGGAGTGCTGATGGCGCCACTGTTTTAGCTGCAGCAGCAGAGCTGAGACCCTGAGATCTGGAATAAGATGGACCTGGCTCCGTATCCCCTGCTGTGTCTGGGGGCCAGTGGGCGCTCAGAGAGGATTTGCTGGGAAAGGCCTGGTCAGGCCTCAGCCCCTCAATGGCTGTGTGACCTCAGGCCAGTTATGAACCTCACTGAGCCGTAGTCTCTATGGAGACAGTGAGGTTAGCTCTGCTACACTTGTGTGAGGCTTAAACCTAATGCCTTAAAACGTCCACCTGGGCACGAATCAGCTGTTTTGTTTTGAATGAAGCTCCGGGTGGACTGAGACTGGGCATTTCTAACCAGCTTCCAGGGATGCTGAGGTTGCAGGTCCGTGGACCACACTTTGACATGAAGGCACCTGGTGGCACATTGCGAGTGCTTAACAAAGGCAAGAGGCTTCAGCCAAGACGGGGCATCTTGCAAGCCTTACGTTTTTGTCACTGTGGAGCCTGCCCCCTGCCCCCTGCTCCCTAATTCTCCTCCCTGAAGGACAGTAGGCGCCCTCCTGTTCAGAGCCCCTCCGCCCCGTCCTGCCCGCACACGCTTGCTGGCCCCGTCTCACACCGCCAGCCACTGGGGCAGGTTCCTTCTGCCCGGAGATGCCTCGGGTAGGCTTTTAGGAACAGCTGCCAGCAGCAGAGATATAATGACTGCCTGGAGAGTCGTTAGGAGATAATTAATATTTGCAGCACAGAGCTGTGACTGCTAAGTTGCTCCCGCCCACAGAGCGGGCCTCCAGCCCTTCTCGGGCACAGGACCCCAGACCCACAGGCAGCAGCATCCTTGGGGCAGTGGGAGGACCCTTGATGCAGGGACCCGAGTGTGGCCAGTGGGGTCTATTTTGGGGGGTGGGTGCTCTCCCTACACCCAGCTGCTAGGGTTGGTGATTTCCAGAGGCTGCCAGGCTGGACACGTCACTGAGTGGTCAGAGGGCACCAGGGCCAGGGCTCAAGGTTGGCCAGGCCCCTCCTCGCACCTGAGGCCAGCTGGCCTTTGGCGGTTGCCATGGTGACGGCCGTCCCCAGCAGTTGGGCAAGGACGTTGCAGCAGCAGCCGCAGCAGCTGTGCATGAGTGTGCGAGAGAAAGACAGTCTGCATGGGCTCCCCTCCGGCTTTCCATCTGTGAGGGGCAGGCAGCTCAGCCACCCCGAGTCGCCCCCCCGTGTCTGGTCACTGAGTTGGCCTTGGCGGGAGGCTTGGGTGCGGGTCTGCCGGGGGCACTGACTCTGCCAGACCCCAACTGCTTTCCCAGCTCAGATGCTCAGCAGCCTTGGGACCCCGGCAGACTACCAGGCTCTGCAGGGTTCCAGCATCCAGGTCTATAAAATGGGCTCGTTGTCCTGCTCAGGGGGTGTGGTTAGGATAAATGAGACCACAGCAAGTTGAACGCGTGGTTCTCCCTGGAAACAGGACCTCGTTGCTCCCAGGTGATGGGTCCTGGAAGTTCAAAAGGGAAGGAACTCCTTGTACAGAGTGGACTCGTGCTGTTTATTAAGCACTTACTGTATACCAGCACTCTGCTCCCTTGTGACCAATTCCTCCCTGGACCTGAGGTGTCTCATCTAATTCTCACACAAAGTTGCCCTGATCAACTGAAGAAACTGAGGCTCAGAAGGTCAAGCTGCACATACCCTCAAGGTCACCCACGGAGGACAGTGTAAAACTGGCGTCCAACACCCAAACCCACACTTTGTGCGCCATGTGATGGTTCTACGTGGCCTCCGGACTCCCAGGCTGACCTGCCCTCTGGTCCTGCCCCGACCACGTCCTGGCTGTGTGACCTTGGCCAGACAAACTTCATGACACTCGGCTCCCTCTCTGTAGAACGGGGACCCCACTTTATAGGGCTGCTATGTGGCTTCAGCTAAAAGTATGTGGCTTGCAGTAAACACCGCCAGCAGCCACTATTATTTTCACTGTTGTGATCATTATTATTTCTCTACCTCTGGGGGATCAGACCCCATCACTGCCTACTTCCCCGCTCAAGCCCCCAAGCCCACACAGGGATGGGAAGCCCCTGGTCTGCAATGGTTTGGAGTCCAGGCTGGCTCCCGTGGCTGGTGGGGGGCCCTTTCAGCTCTCCTCTCAGCCTGCTTTCTAATCATCTGCCTGTTCCTGCCACGCAGCATTAGTCTGGGTGTGTGAGCATGGAGGGGGGCCGGGGAGCGAAGGGGGGCGGCTTTCCCTGGGAGGCTGCCTTCTGTCGCTAGACAAACAAACACGCAGCACCCACGCACGCTTGGAAATGAAGCGAGGTATTAAATACAAGCAAATAGCGGCGGCCAAGGCTGAGGGCCGGCTTCCTGGACTTCCTGAGACCTTGCTGGCTGCTGCCGCTGGCTCCAGCCACTCGAGAAGCCACTCATGTTCCCCGGTGCCTCTGCCAGCAGCCCAGGCTGACCCATCCCTGCTCCAGACAGCGAGTGGGGCTTCCTGAGAGCTGCGGTATTTGCCTGGCACCTGCCACTGTCCTGCAGAGAGCAGTGAGGGGCTTCCTGAGGTCACTAGGTCCCCCACTTATAAGCACCTTTCCAGACTGGGGAGCATAGCCCTGCAGCATGGCTCACCCATCCTCACACAGCCTGGGGAGAAATCCCATGCTGGAGACAGGCCTGGATCTCACTCCTGAATCTGTCATGTGGATGCTGTGTGACCCCAGACAAGTCACCTGACCTCCCTGAGCCTTCCAAACCTCCCTCTTTGTGAAAAGGCAAGTGTAATAGTATCTCTGCACTGGGTATTAGGGGGATTGAAAAACCAGGAGGTAGAGTTCCTGGCACATAGGTAGGCTTGATCGATGATGTCAGTTAGAGGGATGGTTTTTATTCAAGACGTGATCTCACACAAGTCCCAAACCTCGATTTCCAAATCTGACTGAGGAGGCTAATTACATACATACCCAGAGCAGGTGTTGAGCCCATGTCGCTGAATATATTTTCAATTTATCTACTCCCTCTCCTTGGAAAAGTAGCGGGGTAATAATAACGATAGCTCGGATTCTGCAACACTTATATTGACCTGGGTCTGTGCTGTCCAGTAAGCAGCCATTGTGGCTATTTAAATTAAAATGAAATAAAATGAAGAATTTAGTTTCCTGTCACACGTGCTCAATGGCCACCTGTGGCTCGTGGCCACTGTGTTGGACATCAAAGATGTAAAACATTTCCATCACTGCAGAAAGCTCTTTTGGCCATCGCTGGTTTAGACCTGCACGCCTCAAACGGAGTGCATCCCCTGAGGTTTAAATGCAGATTCAGGTTGGGGAGGTCCGGGGTGGGGCGCGGGACTCTGCATTTCTATCTCCCAAGGTCTGTGGACCAGACTGAATAGCTGCCCACTAGGGCTCTTGAAATACGGCGTGTCCAACTTGGGCTGTGTGGTCTTCAACACACGCTGGGTTCAAAGACAGAGAGCCCAAAAAAAAGTAAAATATCTCATTAATACATTTTACAAATGATCCTATGTTGAAATAATATCTTAGATATACTGGGTTGAATAAAATACATTTTAAAATTTCATTTCATTTTACTTTTTCTTTTCATACGGCCCATGGAACGTTTGGGATTACATATGTGACTCCCATCTTTCTGTTGGACGGACCCACATATTTCTGTGGGTGTCGGGCCTGTGGGTCTTGGCTGGGACCATCTCTTTTCAGATGGATAGTTTTAACCAGTATGACTCCACCCTTGCCCATCCTGTTGCTTTTTTCCCCCTGCCCCTGAATTGTTTCCTGGGTATTTTTCATTCTGACTGAAGGGTAGAAGCCTTGCCAGGAGGGGGGCATCTCCCCCTTCCACCCAGCAGAGCACAGAACTTCGCATCCTCTGTGGGTCCAGAATCACCGGCTCCCCCTAAAATACAGTACCTTGATCTTCCATTTTGGAGCTCTGTCCACCTCCACCACCTCCAAGGGACCTCTTTACAGCCACTCTCCCGCCCCCTTTTCTCCCCGCCTTGGGCAACCACAGATCTCCTTTCTGTCTCCGTGGATTTACAGACACGGGTGGTTCAGATACACGGGCTCACACGACATGTGGCCATTTGTGTCTGGATTCTTTCACTTAGCCCAAGTTTTTGAGGTTTACATGTGACATAGCCTGTATAGTTTTATGTGCTGATTAACCAAGTTTTGGTCCGTAAACCAGGTGCTCCCTGTGGCTTCCCCACCTGGCCCAGGTGTGTGTGATCACACCCCCTGGTGCTTGCACAATGATGGCATCACCTAGCAACTCATTTCTCAGAACGGATCTCTGTCCTAAAGCTGCACATGACTAGATCAGTACTTTATCCTTTTCACAACTGAATAATATTCCCTGGCCCGGGAACACACATTTTCCTTATTCATTCTCTATTAATGGGCATTGGGCTGTTTCCCCCTTTTGGTTCTTGTGAATAATGCTGCTCTGAACGTGTGTACGTGTCCTTGCGTACCTGTTTCAATTCTTTTTTTTTTTTTTAAAGATTTACTTATTTATTTATTTATACAAGCACTGGGTACAGTCAGAAGCGCGGGAGGGTGAGAGGATTCACCAGAGCCAGAGCGGGGAGCAGAGCAGGCAGAAGGACCCAAGTACACTGCTGAGGGGAGCAGCGGGCGGCAGGAGAGGTCTGCGCGCCATGTGGGACCCTCCTCCGGTGGCCGGGGAGCAGCCGGGGATCGAACCAGCACCACGGAGGCTGCGGGCAGCTTCACAACCCAGTGCTCAACCGCTGCGCCACCGGGGAGGCCCAATTCTTTTTTTTTTTTTTTTAAAGGCATTCTTAAGAAGGAGACCCTCTTTTTTTTTTAAAGATTTATTTATTTATGCAAGACTTGGGGTACAGGCCAGAGGCATGGGAGGGTGAGAGGATTCACCAGAGACAGAGTGGGGAGCAGAACAGACAGATGGACCAAAGACACTGCTGAGGGGAGCAGCGGGTGAGACAGGAGAGGTCTGCGGCGCCACAAGAGTTTCTCCCTGGCTGGCCAGGAATCGAACACACGCTGCAGAGGCTGTGGACAGCTTCACAGCCCTGTGCTCAACCTGCTGTGCCACCGGGGAGGCCCCTATTTCAATTCTTTATGGTCAATCTATAGGAGGGGAACTGCTGGGTCCTACGGTGAGTCTAGAAATATAAATTTACCAAACTGGAACTTTGCAACTATTTCCCACAAGGCAGGATCTTCAAGCCCCTCTGTGGCCACAGCCAGGTCCCTGAGCTAGGTTGGTCTGAGCAGTGGGTGTATTCGGTCAAAGGAGAAAGAAGCGAGAGGTCAAAGAAAGAAAGGGTCAATTCCGAATCCCACGACCTCATTCATTCATTCCACAGATACTTCTTGCACTCTATTCAACAGGAGACACCTAACAATGACCCAGGCAGAAAGCTGCTGACCTCCCCGAAATCATATTCCAATTGCAGGGAGAGAGATCACTTCAGAGTTGCACATACCATGGGAAGAATAACCTGAATCCCATGAGAGCTGATGTTTTGGGGGTTGTGAGGTGAAGGGATGCTTTTGAGGGTGGTGACCTTTAAACCAAGACCAGCAGGGTGAGACAGAGCTTGCTGAGAAGACCTGAGGAAAGAACCTTCTAGAAAGTGAGGATGAAGCCAGAGCCAAAGTTGTGAGACTGGGAGTCCTTAACTTCCTCGGACGTTCAAATTCCTGTGCTATTACTAGTCCCCCCAGAGCAGCCTCAGTTTCCTTTTCTGCAAAGTGGGTATCATAGCCACAATCTCCCCCACCTCCCAGAGCTATTATGAGAACAGAGAGAGGCCGGGATGAGAAGTCTTGTGCTCCAGGCAGTCACACCAGGCGTGGGAGGGGCACAGGAGGCTCTATACTGGGCAATGATGGGGATGAGGGGAGGTGGGGACCTCCATGGTCACCCTGGAAACAGCCTCTGCAGCGTGAAGGAGGCCCTGAGGACCTGAGTCCCTGCCTCCGCCAGAAGGAGCGGAGGTTGTGAATCACCACAAAGGGCAAGTCCAGGCCAGGGTGGAGCTGAGTTTCCTTGATTTTAAATAATGCAAGTGGAGAGCTAGCCGCCTATTACAAGGTGCTTGGTACTGTTTTAAGCATCGGGCACACCTTCTATCGGGGTAATGCTAACCTTGTGGAAAGAGGTACGGCAGTCAGCCCATTGTCCAGAAAGGCGGGGGCTTATGCCCTCCCGCCCTCTCACCTGATGCATCAGCTTGCCCATTTGGTGGCCGCTAAGAACAGGGACCCTCCCTGGTTTTCGTCCAGCTGCATGCCTGCTCCTAACTGTCTTTGTGCCTGTGCAACCTCGATCCATCTCCTCCACAAGAGTGGCAGCTCTCTGAGGGCAGGGATCTAGTCTCTTTTGTTCATCTCTGTGTTCCCAGCACCTAGCATGGTGCCGGGCACAGAGAACATGCTCCATCAGTACTTGTCAAATGAGAGATTGTACCTCCTTGGCTGAGTTCTTACTGATGGCAGGAGCGAGGTCCTTCAGCCTGTCCCTTTAAGAGCCATGACTTCCCTTCCCCCTTCTTGTCCCCGAAGTTAATTAAGCGTCCTGCCTCAGCAGGGTTAATCCTGTTATCTGCTGCTGGACACACATCAGCCTGTGTTTACCTGTTTATGGTCTGTCTTCCTCCACCCCCAATTAAAGGCAAGGATGCATGGCTGTATCCCAGGGCCCAGCACATAGTAGGTGCTCAATTCATCCATGGCAAAAGAATGGCATCTCCCTTCTTACACACCCCTGCAAGGAGGAGCAGAGCCCCTCACCTGAAGTCTCCAGGCTGGGATGAAGGGAGAGGATCCTCCGGTCCGGTCCGCACAGCAAGCTGGGATTGGATTCTCTGTCTGGGGAGGGGTGCACGACTTTGAGGGGCGCCCCTCGCCCTGACCTAGTGAGAGGCGGGAGCTGACGGAGTGGGGGCTGCATTCCTTCTTCAGCCCAGCACATCCTGCTGGGGGGACGCCATCAGCAGAGCTCTTCTTTCTGGCTGTGACCTTTAGAGCCAGCAGCCCCGAAGCATCGTGGCCGTTTGTGGTGTTGGCAGGTGTCCTTGGTGCAGTGGGACTGCCGGACGCAGCTGCCCCGAGCTGGGGGGAGCCCAGGCCTCCATGTGCCCCGTGCCTGCTGGAACACAGAGTCCCTGGAAGTGGAAGGCCAGCTGGCCCCACCTGATGCGGACTGGGTCCCTCGGCCACCTGAGGCCCTGGCCTGCCAGGCCTGAGTGTGGGTGCTAATGGCCTGCCCCCCAGCCTCTCCTCTTCTTGGGCCTCCTCCCCGGCCTCTGCTTTCCCTGGGACCTCATCCCAAGGGCAGGTCGAGCGTCTTTGCAGGAGCAGGGCTCCGTGACCCAGGGCTGCAAGTCCATACTCTCCTGGGGTGCATCGCTGCACAGGCTGCTGGGAGTTCTCAAGCCGACCTGCTTAGCCCATGGTGGGCCTGCCCCTGGCCGGTGCCCTGCCCCATGCCTGACAGGCATGGTGTCACGTGCCCATGAGCTGTGAAGCTCATCCTCCAGCGCTCCTAGAAGCCAAACCTGGGACACCCATGAGCTACCAAAGCCTGGATGAGGGAGGCCCAGGAAGGACAGGGTAGGGGCTGAGCCAGGCATGGCTCCCCCCAGGGCCAGATCCCTCTGGGGCTCTGGAGCATAAATCGACCCCAGTTTGTACCTCTTTGGGGAAGGTGGCCAGGCTTCCAGACACCCATGTCTGCGGGCCTGTGGCTGCTCCAAGTTGGGGGGCCCCCCATCAGCTGGGGCAAGTGTCCTAGAAGCAGGCAGCCCTGGGGGCAGCTGGGGGCTAATGGGTCTACTAGCAGAGTGGATGCATCGCCTCCCTTCTGCTCAGGGACAGGTGTCCATACCGAGGAGGTGCCTGGGTTTGGGTCAAGAACTGATGAAAACAGGGGTGGGGGGAGGCATGGTGGCAGAGAGAGGCTCTGACCATTCCCACAGAGCTCCTTTATCTTCAGTGTGACATCCCTGGTCGTGCAGGCGGCCCTCAGCCTCTCTCTTGCAGTGACCCCCAGAGCCCTGCCCTTGAGCCACTGCAGCTGCCTTCCAGGAGGGGCTTTGGAAGAACACCAGTCACCCCCATCACCCAGGGGGGCTCATTCCTATGTGTGGGGGTCAAAACTCCATTCCTTCCCTCAAGCTGGTCAGAGCTCCCAGGCGCAGACCGATGCTAGACTTTACTTCTATTGTGTCTTTGCTGGCCTCCCTGCCAGGCCTTCTCAGCTCTGGGGTTCCATCCGAGACCCTCTATCGTGTGCATAAGAAGCCCCTGGAAGTCTGCTTCAAAGGATCATGCTCAGGGTGCCTGAGACAGGGACTTGAGACAAACCCTTGGATACTAACACATGATACAATCATAAATCGGGTCTAATTACTCTATTTTTGGTCAAGCTTCAGCTTTCTTCTCCAGGGGCCCTGACAATGTTCTGGAGCTCAGAAGCAGTTGGATGTTAACTGACCATTGCGCTGGGTCTACAGTAGGTCCTGGCAGATAATGGGGTACAATGCATATCTGTTGCATGAAAGACTGGAATGAGTAAATATTTCTAGTGCTAGGGACGAGGGGCTTCTGGGAGGCCAGAGAGGGTGCAACAGCCTTCAGGATCTGGCGCAGGCAGGCAGGCTTGCTGGAGGCAGGGTCAGGTGATCAGCTATTCATGGCTCAGCCCAGGATTAGCCTAAGAGGCTGCCAGCCCCCAGCGGAGCACCCAGGCCCGGGAGGGAGCCGTGATCACAGCAAAGATTACAAGAGCTTGTTAAACAGAAATCCCTCCCGGCAGATGGGCAGCTGGCTCTCGGGACCCAGACGTGGGAAGGAAAGCCCTTTTCCACGGGGAATCTCAGGAACCTTGAAACCAGTGGAGCAAATCGTGCCTTTGTGAGTTAACAGCAGCAGTGATAATAATGATAAAGCACTTAGTCAGCAGTTGCCCCCACAGGCACTCTGCCTGCAAGGTGTTGTTTAAGACCCCAGGAGTCCTGCCAGCGTTCCCATTTCACAGATGAGAAAGATAAGGCTCAGTGAGCGGAAGGGACATGCCCAGGTCAGCCCCACAACATGAGGTCAGAGCCTCCGCATGGCTGGCAGGTGAAGTTAAAAGGATTGCAAAGACTGGGAACAGCGAGAGGCACACGAAGCACAAAGACACTGATGGCTCAAGGGGAGACCATCAGTGGGGGCTGCCACTGTTGGAAGCAGATGGAAGGTTCTTGCTTGTTGCCTGTCGAAGCATGAGGTGGGAGATCACAAAACTGACCCCCACTGTCCATTCATACCCACGTCACCTCCTTTGTGGGGTGATGGTATTGTCCCCAGTCACTGGTCTCTGGACTAGTCGTGCAGCTTGCTTTGGTTAATGGGGTGCTGGTAAATTCGACTTCAGTGGAGGCCAGAAACATTGGCACACTCGGGCTGAATCTAGCCTTTGGGTGGCTGGGAGGACATGCCCAGGCTGGGCTGCCTGAGGATGAGGGACAGGTGCAGGGGGGCCGAGTCACCCTGGTCACCCCAGGGTGCCATCCCAGATCAGCCAACACATGAACGTGCCCAGGGGCTGCCTGGCCCTGACCTCTGCTGAGGCTGGTGACTGCTCATTACGCAGCATCCTTGTGACCGTGGGTGGCTGATGCAGGTTGCCGCGCCCAAGAGGAAAAAACCCATAACGTGAAGTTTAAATATATAACATACATATTTTATATATTTAATCTAGAAACTACATTCGGGTTTCCCTATTTCCCCCAGTGAGTCTTTTCCTTTCTGACGCTGATGCTTCTATTTCAGCCATATTTTTTTCCAATCAAACTCACTCAATTGCTCCTCCAAGCCCTATCTTCTCCAGGAGCTGCCCTCACCCCCGCAGTCCCCAGCAGGGCTGCCAGGCTCCGTATTTCCACAGCGAGCAGTGCTGGGCAGCTGGCTCTGACCTGGCCCTGCCTGCCATCTTCTTCAAGCCTCACCTGCTATAATCTTGCCTCTGCCCTGAGAGGAAGGTGCTCCTATTATTCTCCCCAAGTTACAGTTTCGAGACTGAGACCAGAGATAGCCAGGCCGATGCTCAAGGCCACACAGCCAGCAAGCTCTGAGATTTGACATTGCAGGTGCCTAGCTGTGCTCCGCCCACCCTGTTGGCTTCCTCAGCTCCAAGCTGGAGGAAACTCTTGTTATCTCTGCTTTGATGGCAGGGAGCCTGCTGCTGTCACTGACCCTGCCTGGGTGTGAAGAGCACATTTCCTCAGCCATCCTCAGAACAGCCGCGGAGGCAGGAGAAAACCGCCTTTAAGGGAGAAATGGCTTGGCCAAGCGCTGTGGCCTGTCAGGTGTGCCGCGGGAGCTGGGACTGGCGGCTCTGCCTCCTGGGTGCAGGACTGGTTCTGCACTCTGTGGACTGGTGCCCCTCTGTGTGGAGACCCTTGATGCACCCCCATGCCAGCCTCTTTGCCTCTGCATGGCACCCACTTCCTCCGAGTATATGGCCTTTTGTCCAGAGTGGACCAGCAGAAATTTGAGGACAAGGATGCTGGGGGACCCCGGGCATGTGTTCTTCCCTCTCTCCCTCCTCTCATTCCTTTTGCTACAGGGTGGTCCCCAGGAAAGGGGGAGGTTCCCTGCCCCACCCAAGGAAGGGTGGAGCGGAGCAGGAAGAGAAGAAGCTGCAGGAAGAGACTGAGGAAGGAAGCAGGATGGAGCCAGGAGACCTGGAGAAGGCAAATGGAGCCTAGAGACACGTGAAGAAACTGCGCTTGTCTTTTGGTCGTGGACTAGGTGACACAGATGTCGGTGAGACCCGTGGGGAGGTGACAATGGCAGCTTTTATCTTGATGTTGATTTTGCTCTTTTCCTTCTGGGCTTGTCCGGTTGTTTGTGACCCTTTTCTGTGGGTCCCCACTGGAAGATGCTTTAGACTTGTGGCAGGCCTTGGGCCTTGCTCTGGGCCAATCCCATTTGGATGGACTTTTACCCACGAGGGGATGGGTAACTTTGGGTGCTTGATTTAGAAACTAGACTCTTTGCCTTACCTGTATTGTTTCCTAGTTTTATTAAAGTTCCTTCCCATTAAAGTCTCCTATGTTTTGTGTTGATGCGGCGGATGGCAGAACCCATTTAGAATAGGCAGGTTTGCGGGGTTTGGGCTGCCCCTCTCCCTGTCCTATAACACTTTTATCTTTTCTCCTCTCCTTCCCTCCAAAATTTATTCAACAAACATGCACTGTGCACCCCCTCTATGCCCGGGGCTCTGACCCTGGAGACAGAACAGGAGTGAAACGGACACGGGCCTTGGCCTTGATCCTGTGACGCAGCGGGGACGACGGGCCTTAGCTAACTGTACACATAATTGACTCATTGCAGCTGGGGGACAGGCTCGGGCTGTGTCAGCCCCTGGCGGGAAGCTGAACTTAGCCCTGTGCTGGGCTGGGCGGCCCCTGCTCCCTTGGCGGTGGCTCTGTGTCTCAGTTTCCCCATTTGGAAATTATGAGCATTAACAGGACACGCCGACCCAAAGCCTTTAGCGCAGAACCCGGCACCTGGGAAGTGCCCAGATCAGCGGGGTCTTCCCGATGGGTATTGTTGCCCCCGTCCTCCTCGCTGGGCCCTGGCCGCCCTCCCCCAGGGCTCCCACCTGCGTGGCCATCTTATCTGGCTGGAGGGCCGGCCTCTCCGCCTGGCTCTGGCCCTCTGAATGATAATCCATCTTTAATGCCACTGGAGGAAGGAGCTTTGAACAGGAACCAGCTCGGGCTGCTCCCGCTGTCCACCGGCCAATCCTCGCCTTTCAGCGCCTGATGAGACGGCCAAATCCGCCCCAGGGACCTAATGCGATTGTCTCGCTTCTGCAGCTCTGGTGGGAAGCTGAGAAGGGGACTTCCGGCCGGGCCAGAGGCCCTGGGAGCAGGGAGACACCAGGGGGCGCTTAAGGGAGACCAGCAAGCCCAGGAACCCAGCCTCAGAGGAGCAGAGCCAGCCTAGGAGGCCTCGCATAGCCAAGCACCTACTGTGTGCTCAGAAAGATTTGGCCCAGGAAGAGACCCTTCCTCAGTGGTCTTGGGGTGGAGAGTCCAGATTCCTGAGCTCAATGCTACCCTATTGGTGGGCTTAGGACTGTCCCACTCTGGGTCTCAGTAGTTCCCACCTGTAAGTCGGGGTCTCTTTTGCAGGGCAGTATAGTTCAGTGTTTAAGAGGAAACTGGGTGCAGATCGCCTGGCTTCCTAGCCATGTAATAGCTGCGTGACCTTGAGTCAGTTGCTTCACCTCTCTGAGATGATACAGTAGCAGTTGTCCTAGTACCTGACTCTGTTGCCTACCAGTGGGAAGACTTCAAACAAGTGGCATCCCCTGAAGCCCCAGGATCCTCACCTGGGAATCAGCATCTAGGGGGATGCTCACTTTATGGGGTTACTGCTTTAAGGGAGATGGGCCAGGCAGAGGGCTTGAAACTACCCTCGGCACGGAATAGCACCTCAGTGCTGATCAACACTCCCTGTCACCTGTCCGTCCTCTCCTCCCTCCCTTCTCCTGGTCTCTGGCCTGCCACCATCACGTCCTGGACACGCGGCTCATTAGGCACCCCCAGGCACTGCAGGCCTCCAGGACTATTTTGAGAATCAAATGCCTCAAATGGGCGCGTGCTTTGGCAACCCCATGGCAGAACCACCATGGGAATGGAGAGGTGATAAATTCACACTGTGGCTCGTGGGGACTTCTTTTTAAGCTCACTCACATCTAGGGTCATTAATTTAGAGTCTTGACTGGGGGTTCTATCTTCAGTGGCTGTGGTGACGTTAATTTGATCTTCACCAGGCTCAGTTACTTGTGTGTTACCATCTTCGTAGTTATTATTTGCCGTAGCCACATGCTGCATACAACTGCACTTTAATATTTTATTAAGCATCATGCTTTGTTTTGAAACTCAGATGTAACCTTAACCTCAGCAATGCTCTCCACGAAACCATGTGCAGGCGCGCCTTAACACACACACTAGGTGATGAAGTGAAATTAAGATACCCTCTCCCCAGAGCACCCGCGTTGGCGCCCTGTCCTAACAGTGGGCTGCTCCAGTCTGCTGGACCCGCTCACTCTTCAGCTAACTGGGAAACCCTGTGATTCATTGCCTTGTCTTTACCAAGTGCTACCTCTTTTCCCCAAGGCTGGGACTTGCTGTCCTATGTGGCTGTCATGACATTAATTTGACAGTGTTGACTTCAGTGACTTGTGTGTCACCAGCATCATAATCATCATTCGACAACTGTGACTCAATAGTTTGTTGGACAACCCCCCCTTTTAAATTTAACCTCAACCTCAGCAATTATATCTATGAAGTCCTGAGTTCAATGGGCGGGTGATGCGCTGCTTTCTAGCACCCATTAAAACAAACATTTAGCTAGTAAATAGATAAGACACCCATTGGCCAAGCCCCAAAGGGTCTTCGTGTGTGCCATATTGTAACGGGCTCCTGTCCCAGCACAATTACCCTGTGACCTTTTAGCTGGTTAGGAAACTCTTGTGACCATTGTTCATCTTTGCTGTGTTATCCCTCTTTTCTAAGTCTTGAAGTCGAGCAAGGGAAAAAGAGGTCAAGCTCTTGCTTGGGGTGACACGGTAAACCCCAAGACCCAGGATCCCTAGTCCCTAGAGTTCGTCCTGAAGCCACAGGCTACCCAGTCCTATTCAGATCTGTCTTGTGGCTCATTAAAAACCTGGGGATTCTGCTTTTTCATTCTTATCTCTCTCCTCCTGCCACTCGAAGACACAAAAAGGGTTAACATCCATCTCCCACTCTTCTTGACACATCCTACCCTGGGTTCCCATGGATAATCACCAGCTTCCCTTGAGCGATGACCTTGTCCCCCACTGTGGGGGCTATCAAGAGACAGATATAAACACCTCAAAGTTCCCAGCTAGTTCCCTTAATTGGCACCTTTCTGTTCTGCTTTAAATTAATCAAAGCCAGTCCGATATTAATACTGTAGGGGGAATTAAAATCATGCAACGCATTAAAGATGTAATTTAAAATTAATAACTCATAATTATTTATCATGGCGTATCAGTGGAGCTATGAATTTTCCCTTCTAACCCAGCACACATTCTCCTGCTTTTGCTTTTAATAGCATCTGGACCGTTACCGTGCCCAACCTCGGTTCCCGCAGACACCCAACCTAAGAGACGTAATTCATTTAATTTAATTTGGGGTCTTAATGTGGTAAATCACTACTTAAGAAAAGACATCTATTTGAAAGGACAATTGGATAATTTAATAAAGCTGGAGTGAGGAAGCCCAAGGACTTAATGATGCGCTCTGGGGTTTTGATCAGAGAAGCCCCCCTACTCTT
>NW_023602049.1:0-15038 GCF_014898055.3 Talpa occidentalis
TTCAGGCCCCTGCTGTTTACAATACACACTCTGACAAATATGCTGGTTAGGAAAAGAATTATTTCCAACTTACTCCCTTTGGCAGGTAAAAACAAAGACAAAAGTTGGCATATGTACGTGTGTGTTTTTGCTTTAAGAGGTAATTCAAAGTTAAAAACGAATTCATCTGTATCTCCTTTAGTTTTTAATACAAGACTTCTGAATAAATGAGTCAAAGAATACATAATACATGGTATCCTGAGTGGGTGTCCCCACCAACTTGCAAAACACCAGCAATTGTTCTTAATAGCCAACAAAAGAAAATTTGCCTAATTTATGCAGGGTAGATTTTTTTTTTTCTTAAATGATTGAGCAGTTTTCAAAATCACCAGGAGAACTGGAAGACTGGTTATGGGGCTACAAAACCTGTGGGTGGGGGAGGTGGTGGAATAGCTGAAAATATTCCATAAGCGCAATATTGTTTTACTGTTGTGGTTAATACCATGAGTGGTGAACAATACATGTTATGACCAATAGAATTCTACCATCCTTGCTAACCACTATCGAGATCTTATTGTGTTCCTTACTTCTTTTTCCTGTTATATCTCGATTGCAGATCTGGAATAAAAATTGATGGCAGGAACAAAAGTCCAATCATGACTCTGAAGGAGGCTAGAAATGTGCTCACTGTCCCTTTAGGCATCTGTTGTGGGATAGCTCATAATAGAGACAATTCTGCAAGAATAGGGAAGGCAGTAGAGATAACTAGTGGCCAAAAAAAATTACAGTTGGCATAGTTTCTCTTAATACTTGCCTTCTATGGAGAAGCTCTGTCATTTTAGTTTTTCACTTTTATAGATTTACACTGTTTTGTTCTCTACTATATGGCATATGGTAGGAACCAATTCCAAGAGCCCTGGAGACACTGCACCTGTATGTCCTGCACCTACTCTTGAGAAGAAAGAGCAGTGTTCTAGCACACACAGAACATATGCTAATCAGCTGCACTCTTCAGGCACAAATGAGGATAATGTGTTCATTGTTTAGACACTGGAATTGTTCATTACAAAATGACACAGTGTTTGCCAATTTTGTCTTCATTATAAATGTAAATATTAACTGGTGATATGCAAAAGAATACAAAAAGTCAACAGCAATTAATTGGCTTCTGCAGTAATTAGCAACTGTAAGGCAAACACTTAGGAGCCGTTGTAATTGTCTGCATTAGGAATACACCTCCTGTACAGATCTAATTAGCAATTTAAATAGTTCAGAAATTATATGCCTCTTGCCTTTACACTCCCTGAAGTACTGTTCATTAATGGGGGGAAAAATTGCTAGTAAATGTCATTTGCATTGTCTTGTGTTAAGGGCTCTACATCAAAGCTTCTGTTACTGCCTCATACTGAATAATTCTGAGCTGTGACTTGTGGACCAATACAACTGTAATTAGGCAATGATGCCTTTGTAAACATAAGGCATAGAATCTGACAGGAGCCTATTTGGCTTCAAGGTATCTCCTTCATGATTTAAGCTGTAACTAAGGAGACTACAGCTAAAAAAATTAATGATTGAAACTGAGAAATATTGACTCTTCACGGGCCATTGAAATAATGTTTAAAAGTATTATTTGAAAGACTTTTCAATTTTAGTTGGTAATGTGATTTTGGAAATGAAGCTGATTCAGGTACTAATGAGTGGGACCAAAAAGACTGGTTGAAATTATGACTTAAGGTCTGAGGGTCATAGCAGAGTAATGTTTGATGATATCTGTGCTATATAATGAGAAATAAATAAAGCACATTGGGTCAATATTGAAGTGCAAGAGAGAATTGAAATTTCTAGTTACCAAAATGGCAATTTATGTCATTCACATTGTAGCAAATGTATGGGTATCTTCTTTTGTGGCTTATAGCTTCTTGTTAAAAACATCAAGGAGTATAATTCTGGGTGTAGGAGATGAAAGTAGATGGGTTTAATTCCATTTAGCACTCTTGAAAATTTTCATCAATTACTTGGATGAAAGTTAAAAATAGATCTATGGTTAACTTTCAAGATTTGTCTTTGTGTCACTTTTGTTTAGTTCCTCTATATTCCATATATAAGTGAAACCATCTGCTATTTATCATTTTCCTTCTGATATATTTCTCTTAGCATAATCCCTTCCAGCTCCATCCATGTTGCCACAATGGCATGAGTTTATCTTTTTTGATCACAGAGTAATATTCCATTGTGTATATATACCACATATTCTTGATCCATTCATCGTTTTGGGTTATTTTTTTTTTTACAGTGTAAGAGGGTTCCTTTTTCTCCACACCATAGCCCATCACTTGTTTTTTGTTTTTTTTTTTTTAACACAGGCCATTTTCATAGGTATGATGTGGTATTGATTATTATTACAGCTTTAAAATAAGGTTTGAAAGCTGGAAGTGTGATACCCCTATCCAGGAGGGGTAAGAGACAGGAATTTAGAGGAGGAGGGCTGAAAACTGGAGGCCAAAGAGTGCAATAGAATATGACTAAGGATGCCAGAGGGGAATGTGGGGTGGGAGCAATGGGAAAGGAGGGGTCCAATGGAGGATTACTGGGGCTTTGATGTTGGGTGTGGTGAAATAACATATATTTGCAGATGTGTGAGCCTATATCCCTAAGATATATTGTGCCTATATCCCTAAGATATATTGTGGCATAGTGTAGTTTGAAATCTAAGTGTGATAGCAGTATCCCTCCTCTTTTTTTTTTTTAAAGATTTATTTATTTATTTATGCAAGCACTGGGCACAGTCAGAAGCATGGGAGGGTGAGAGAATTCACCAGAGCCAGAGCGGGGAGCAGAACAGGCAGACTGACAAAATACACTGCTGAGGGGAGCAGCGGGTGTGGCAGGAGAGGTCTGTTGTGCCATGTGGGACCCTCGCCAGCGGCCAGGGATTGAACTGGTGCTGCAGAGGCTGTGGGCAGCTTTGCAGCCCAGCGCTTAAGTGTTGCGCCACCAGGGGAGGCCCTCTATCCTCTTTTTTGTCAGGATTGCTTTGGTGAATTGGTGTCCTTTGTGATTCCATACGAATTTCAGTATGTTTGCTCTATTTCTTTGATGAATTCCATTGAAAGTTTGCTTAGGATTGCACTGAATCTGTATATCTGTTGGATCATTTTAAAAATATTAAGTCTTTTTGGGCCTCCCTTGGTGGAGCAGCAGTTGAGTGCTGGGCTGCAAGGCTTTCCACAGCCTCTGCAGCGCTGGTTTGTTCCCCGGCCGCCGGCAAGGGTCCCACCAAAAAAAAAAAAAAAAAGTTTTTCAATCTATTTAGCAAGAAATATCTTTCTGTTTCTTTGTATCTTGTATTTCTTTCAGTGATATCTTCACTGCACAGGTTAACCTCTGTTTTTTAATTCTTTTTAATGCAATTGTGAACATATAAAGGATGCATGAATTTTGATAGCAAAAAAAAATTCTGATTAAAAAAATGACTGGAGAATCGTAATAGACATTTTCCCAAAGAATACATGAAGATGGACAGCAGTAACATGAAAAGAAAGTTCGTCGTTAATCATCAGAGAAATATAAATCATAACTCCAATGATCTATCACTTCACACTTGTTAGAATGACAATTCTTAAATAGAGGAATAAACATTGGCAAGGATGTAGAGAATAGGAAACTATGTGCACTGTCGATTGGAATGTAAATCTGTGTAAACTGGTGCAGTCACAATGAAAAAGAGTACAGATATTCCTCAAAAATTAAAAACAGAACTCCCAAATAATCCAGCAATTTTCCTTGGATATTTCAGACAATGAAAACAAGAGATTAATTTGAAAAGATATCTGTAATCCTGTGTTCAGTGTAGCATTATTTACAAAGAAGTAACCTAAATGTCCACTGATAGATAAATGGATAAAGAAAATATGTTATGTGTCTCTTAAGGATGTTTCAGTCAATAAATGACTGCATTTACTATAGCGGCACCAGTGAGTTTTACCATATAAGCAAGATATACCATCTGGATTTATGTAATTGCAATCTAAGATTTTCTCATAGTGACAAAATTGCATAACAAAGATTCATAATATATTTTCACTTTTAAGTGACTCATGCCTGTATATACAATGGAGTATTATTCACCCCATAAATAACAACGAAATGCTGCCATTTATGACGACATGGATGGATCTTACTTAGCATTACACTATGTGAAATCAATCAGACAACATAAACACTGCATTATCTTACTTAAATATAGAATCTAAAGAAAACACACAAACAAAAACCAAGGTAATAGATTCAGAGAGCAGGGTGGTTGTTACCAGATACACTAGATGAGGGGCAGGGAAAATGGGTAAAGGAGGCTAAAAGTTATGAATTTCCAGTTTTAAAACATAGGCTTGTGGACATAATCTACGATATGGTGACAGATGTTAATTAACCTTAATGTGGGGATCATTTTGCAATATATATGAATATGAAATAATTATTTTGTATATCTGAAACTACTAGTCGATTCGATAACTACTGTTATCTGTCAGTTATATTTAAAAATTAAAAAACAGGCATTTAAAATTTTAAAAAAAGTATAATATTTCAGAGAGCAAAATTTTGATTAAATGAGTAACATTAATTACTTAGTCATTTTCAGTCTATGCATAGTAATACTCTTTGTTGTTTATTTCCAATGTAACAGTGCTCCTGTCAAAATTTGAAAGGCAAATCTAATGATTTCCAAGGAATCACTACTTTTCTCCAAGATCAGCCCCCCTGTAAGCCATATATAGCATTAACCATAATACAGAAAATAGTGGTCATTAATCTGAATCTATTCTTTACATATCAGAGGAGGAAAAATAATGATAGGAATTACAGATTTGGTTTATTTTTACCATTGCAATTCTTGAAATTTTTAAGGTATTTTCATCAGAATGGTTTATCAACATGTAGCAATCATTTGCAGCTGATCGCAAAGTGGTTGACAGATGTGAGAACACCTGTGCACCTTTCACCCACTGGCTAACAGCCCCAGAGGTAAAGACACCATGGTGTGCCTGGGCTTCACTAAGAAAATAATGACATACATCTTGTAAATTTACAACCTCCTAAAAAAAATCTAGATTCTTCTACAACTAGGATAAACCCCAGACCTTTGGGGAAAATAATTTCTTTGAATTTTTCATTATTCATTTCTAAAAAATACAAGTTTACTTAGTTTTTCCAAATACTTTTAGATGAAGTATCCTATATTCGTGTGTCGAGGTCTAATATATACATAAAACAATTAAACTGTTTGGCTGGTGTCACTTGGGAAATTCAGAGTGGCTTCATTTCTATACTTAGAAACATCTTTTTGGGAAATCCAGAGTCCCCAGTATCATAATGCAAAGGTTGCTGAACTTGATGATTATATCCCTCTGTCAGGTAGACAGCAGAATAATCTCAGTTGCTTAAAAATATTGTCAAGGGCCTCCCTGTTGGCGCAGCAGTTGAGCGCTGGGTTGCTAAGCTGCCCGCAGTCTCTGCAGCGCCGGTTCAATCCCCGGCCACCGGGTGAGGGTCCCACATGGCGCACAGACCTCTCCTGCCGCCCGCTGCTCCCCTCAGCAGTGTACTTCGTCTGTCTGCCTGTTCTGCTCCCTGCTCTGCCTCTGGTGAATTCTCTCACCCTCCCACGCTTCTGACTGTGCCCAATGCTTGTATAAATAAATAAATAAATAGATAGATAAACAAATAAATAAAAATAGCTTTAAAAAATATTGTCAATGCAATTTTGGGGTTGCTGTCACAAGTGAAGTATTACCTATTCACATCAAATCTTTATTAAGAATACTTTTAACAAAAATCAGGGTCTCCCCTGGTGGCACATGCAGTTGAGCACAGCACTGTGAAGCTGTCCTCAACCTCTGCAGCACTGGTTCAATCCCGGCTGGCCGGCGAGAGTCCCACATAGCGTGGCAGAGTTCTCCTGTCTCGCCCGCTGCTCCCCTCAGCAGTGTATTTCGTCAGTCTGCCTGTTCTGTTCCCCGCTCTGTCTCTGGTGAATCCTCTCACCCTCCCGCTCATCTGGCCTGTACCCCGATTCTTGTATAAATAAATAAATAAATCTTTTTTAAAAAAGAATACTTTTAGATAAACACATTCAATTTGCAGCAACATGGATGGCGCTGGAAGGGATCATGCTCAGCGAAATAAGCCAAAAAGAAAAAGAAAAATACCGGATGGTCTCACTCATAGCAGGAATCTAGAAAACTTAAATAAGGGACCAGGAAAATGAATAACTATAAGAAAGTGAAAATCAGAATCAACAAAAAACTATGAACCAGAGACAGTTTTGGGGGGGTGGGGGGTGGGAGGGGAGGAATTGGGATCAGAAGGCGGGGTTGCAATTGTATGGGGAATATAAAAATAAAATCTATTATTTAAAAAAAAAGAATACTTTTAACAAAATCATCAAAAATGTTTTTTCAAAATAACCTTAATTCATTTGCATCTTTTAAATTACAAAAACTTCATTTCATAAAAAAGAGAAATTTTTCATTTTTGGACATATTTTCTAAAATCTCCTTGGAAGAAAGGAATTGAGAAAGGAAAGAAGGAGGAAAGGAGGTGAGGCGGGAAGAGGGAGAAAAGGAAGGAGAGAGGAAGGAAGGAAAAATGGATGGTAGGAGGGAGGGAGGGAGGGAGGGAGGGTACCAATTTCAGGACCAAATAATTTCTCTTTAAGTTTTTGAGATCTTTTCTGCTAGTTCTTGCTTATCTGCAATTCTTCAATCTTTTCTCTAAAAACATGACCTCTCTTGGAGGGTCCTCTGTGCTGACTAATCACTTTAGTAGATGCCACCCTCTTCTATTTCCCAGAGAGAGATGTGAAATATGTGGGTTCTAATACCTCCCTATTAAGAGCAGGACTCATTGGAAAGCAGCACATCATCCTGATACTACCCAGATTGCAAACTGATTATCATTTCTGAGAGGTTATCTGTTCTAAATTTGTGGTTTTCTCTATTAAGTATAAGGGCCAAGAATTCAATTGAAACATTTCAAGAGAGTGCTTTCATATTGGACTCCTTTTCCTTTCCCCATCACTCTGTGCCTGTGCAAATTAAAATGCTAGTCTCATTTATCTCAGTCTTGAGAAATGAAGTTTAGTCTATTTGCTCTTGCATTCTTGTGTAAAGACTTTACTTATAAAGCTTCATTCCAAATAAGTCTTATTGATACTTTTGTCTGTTTAAATGATTTTGATAATGCTTTAAATTTTGTTTATTTTGATATATCACCCCTCAACATAAAATAAAAAATACATCAAAACACTTTTAATCTTCCCCTGTCAAAGTGATTATGATTTAGAATCATCACTTATACATTATGTTGTTTTTTCACCTTCATTTTCATGAGATGCCTTACCAAAATTTGGGATTTTGTAAAGAATATAGCTTCTCTGTACTAATACCTCTGCATTAATAAAGAAAAACTGTTTCTTCTCTAGAGATTCTTGTGGGTAAATATATTTTCTGTACAATGTAAATGTATTCATGTGTAATAAAAATACATAAATAATGCAAACATGTAAATATATAAAAACATGTTTAGATAAAAACTAAAATTGTTGACTAAATATAGATTTTTGAAATAACCCTTTATAATTAAATATTTTTTAAAGCATGTGTAAGTCAGAAATTTCTTGGCTTCCCTTATTGAAATAAAAGGGTAACTCTTTACTTTGCTCAGTAATTATTCCAACTAGCACCACAAAATTATCCACTGGAAAACATTCAGAGTACATAATTGCATCTGGCTTTGTGCTTTTGAATCAATATACGAGTTTCTTCCACTCACTGAACCTAGAAAATTTCCACATGCTTGGGTAATGATGCTACAAAAATGTTTAATTATCACTCTCCTACCTGACCTAAAACTGTTCATGATTTTGGCAAAGAGAAAGGGAACTCAAAAATTCAACAAGCATTTGACTGTGATATCTTTCCAATGTGGAGATCACATAATTATATATAAAAAAGGTTTTCTGTCTTTAGCCAATGAAGCTTTGATGGAAATCTACACTTGAGTATCACTTTTTCACAAAACAAGTGATTTTTGGCAATGTACTTATACAAGCTGTGATATATAGTTACAATTTGTGATTTTTAGCTATCAGTCTTTTATTAGATGCCTGTAGGAAAATAGCACAGAATTAAAGCATGAGACTATGATGAGCTGCCTCTGGAAAATATCAAAAAACATTTTATAATATGAATACTACAGATGAAGTTTACATTTTTCATCGAAACTTAAATGATTATTTGGCAGAGAATAACAGTAGCACAGTGTCTATCAGCAATAATTAAAAGTAATGTTGGCTCCTGAGAGTGTATGAGGCAGTTTTAGATTTTATTTTTTAATTAGGTCATTATTTTTTTCAGGGACGCACATAACTTCCCTTTGTATTATTTGATAAATGAGAATGATTAAAAGAAGGACTAAATTAATGAAATGAAGAAAATTCTGTGTGATTTAGAGCATTTTTACATTATAAGGGTAGACAAAAATGACAGAATAATTATTCCCACCAGAGAAGTCCACATCTTAATCCCCAAACTGGTGAATATGCTACATGACAAAATGGACTTTGCATATGTGGTTAAGTTAAGGATTTTGAGTTGGGACATCATCACAGATTATTTGAGTGAGTCCATTTGAACCATAATGGTCCTTATAAAGTAGAGTCAAGAAGGGTTGTAATCAGAAAAGGTAACATGTCTAAGGAAGCAGAGAGAGATTTAAAACAGCCATGCTTATGGCTTTGAAGACTTAGGAAGGGACACAGGATCAAGGACCCTGGCTTTTAGAAGTTACAATAGGCCAGGGAATAGGTCCTCCTCTAGCATTTCCAGAAGACATGCAACCTATCTAGTATCTTGATTTTAGTTCAGCAAGACTGTTTTTTTGACATCTGACCACTGGGACTATCAGAAAATTAATTTGTGGGTTATATTCAGTTATTATTAGCATAGTCATGTATTATAGCAGCAATAGGATACTAATACTCCCTATAAATAATTCTGACATTAGAAAAAGTGAGCCATCATTTCCACTTTACAGGCATATTGTGATTTTTCTCAGGATCATACAGTTAATATGGCAAAGCTGGAAATAGAATCCAGGTTTTATTACCTCATGTCCAGTGCTTTTGTTTTATTAGAATTTAATCATTTTGCAATATTTATTTGGCAGCTTTTTTTATATTATTGCTGATATAACAAATTACCACAACTTTCATGGCAAAAATAACATAGATGCATTGTCTTATAATTCTGAGGATCAGATATTAATGTGGGTTTCACTGATTAGAGATTAGAGTGTCTATATATCATCTATTAATATCTATCATCTATCAATCTATCATCTATGTAGGAAATAGTATATTAAAAAATAAGTTCTATGGAGGAAAAGAATGGAAGATAATTATGTTGCTTCCTTTGAATACATAAGATATATGATATTACTTTCTTGTGTCATATTGCCTTAGTAAGAAAATTTAAATCTAAAATACTGGCAGGCATCCATATCTAAAGTATTTTAGTGATCTGACAATTCCCATGGAAATATGGATTCTTGGAGCATCCAGAGGCAAGTGACAGGACTAAATTCCCAAATGGCCAACAAAGACAGAGTGTTCCTTAAAATGCTTTGTCCCAAATAACATGCCGTCCTTAGGAATGAAACAGCTGAGCAGTCTACAATAATCTTACTTGATATACGTATTTTTCACATTGACATTTTTATTAATACAATTTTTGGGGTTATTATTATGTTTAAAATAGTAGCACAAGAATGTCTCAAGAAAACAGTCTTGAAATTTGATGACCTTCTGAAATATTGTTAAGCCACATTAAACATGAGTTTCTGTTAATAACACAAATGCTTTAAAAAATAAAAAAAAATTTTAAAAAGGTAAGCAAAGGAAGGAGATTTAGAGTTAAAATTCACTGAATTTGGTATATGAGACTTGTGAGCAGGCTACACTATTGAAGCAGAGTGACACATTCAGATTTACAACAGAGAAAAGACAAGGGCTGAAGAAAAGAAATCTTACTGGTGTCATCTTCTTAATGAACAAATATGGCCTTTCTTTCAGTTTCCACACTAAAGCAAGTCCAAATATCTAGAGCTTCTTACCAGAGGAGAAGGCTGGGGTCTCTTGTGCAGGGACCTTGAAATTCATCTCTCAGGCTCTATTGCTTATATTGTAACTTTTATTTCAAATCTTCCTCCAAAAGGACATGCAGCATAGAGTGGCTGTGCATTGCTGGAAAGCAAAAAGCCAGCACAGGGGATTATAGGACATGGTGCTTCTTAATTGATACTAATCACTGAGAACCCAAAAAGCCACTATATTTCTTTGATCAAATTAAGGTTTAATGGAGGAAAAGTGATAAAGAACATGCTGACCAAAGCTTAATTCAGAGTTGGCTCAGCCAAGTCCATGTTTTTTATGGTTACTTCCTTAGTTTTTGGACATTTAAATAATACACAAATTTGATAACGGGAAAAATTCCTACTTGACTGTTACAGTAGGAAGGGCCATCTGTAAGCCCTTGGTTCTTCCTCACCTTACCACATTAGTGAGTTAGTGAGCATAAGCAAAGCATATTCCCTGGGGGAATGGCAAACACCACCAAAGACTTAAAAGAGTCATAAAACCACTAATTTGCCTTTCTACCTGTGCAAAATGCTGATGGGTCTTAGATTATCATGATCTTAATAAGGTATTAACTACAATTGTTGCTGCTGTTCCAGATGTGTCATTGTCCCTTTAGTAAATGAACTGAGCCATCTGGATTATGATATGTAACTATTGACCTTGCAATTTGCTTTACTTACTATACCAGTATACAAGGATCATAAGAATACTTTTACTTGACAAAGTAAAAGCCAAGATCACAGTCTTGCTCAAGAATATGTTAATTATCTTATTCTCATCTCTATTCTTAGTACACAGATATCTTGATCATCTTGACATTAATTAGAATGTCACATTATTTAATATATTTTTTGACATGGGGATCTGTGGACTGGATTTAATAAGCAGCATCAAGTACTTTAAATGCCTTAGTAAGAATAAGCAATTCAAAGATATACTGAAGAGAAATTGAGACCCATCAACTCAGCAAATCTTTTGGAGTTCAATAGTTTATAGCCTATCACAATATGTCTTCAATGGAAAATACCTTGCACTATGAAATAAGCACACTGTTTTCAGAAATCTTTTTGATTTTTGAAATGTATCTCACATTTTTGTCTGTTCCATGACCCATGTACTGAATAGGGTAGCCAGTTGGTTGGGCATAATTGAGATTTATGATCCAAAGTTCCAAAAGTACATGAAATACATTTGGATATGAATGCTATGTGAAGTTTTCTATAGCCATAGTAGCAGAATCACAGTGTATACATCCAGGATTTAGAGTAAATCTATGAACTTTTCTAAGTCTCTGAGAAACAGCTCCTCATTCGTTAGTAGGCTAATGATGTCTGTAATTAGGGAACATAAATGACTATGAGTTTTGAGCTATTCAACAATAGTAGTATTCTATGACACTCTAGGACATAAGGTTGGGTATTCAGAGCAGCAATTTATCACCATTAAAAATGCAATATAAGATAGCTGGCTAGAAAAGACTCAACAAATACAAGTAAGTTGCATTAGCAGATGATCAGACTCCTTTGACTTCGTCTGTTTTGTCTCTTCTCTCCTAACCCTCACTTACGTTCTCATGGAAGTTCCTTATGCCCAACCAACTGAAGATAAAAATCTTAAGTCAGATTTACAGATGGTTCTGCAGGATAACTTGGCACTCATTTTAAAGAGATGACTGCAGAACTCAGCACCCTCAGTTTGTTCTGACACTGAACACTGATGGTCATGAGAAATTCTCCAAGTGAGCAAAACTTCAAGCAGTGCATTTAGCCTTGACTTCAGCTTAATTTAGAGACACTTAAAGCTGCACTATATCATGGACAGTGGCTAATAGTTTGGATCTCTGGATAATCAGGGACTTCAGAATAACAGGACTGAAAAATGAAACAAGAAAGTCTGAGGAAGAGTTATGCAGATGGACCTCGTGGAATGAACACAAACTGTGAAGATATTTGTGCACATTGTTGATGCTCACAAGGAGCATATATTTTCAGGGAGACTTTCAGTGACTGAGAACATAGAATAACATGTTCTTTGGAAATGAATTTGACTCTTTCCTTAGTCTTCATAATGTGTCCATGAACAAACTGACCCTGGTCACCAGGATGAGAAGATATGAACAGACGCAATAAGAAGCTCTCTTTGCTAAAGCTGATTTATCTATTATTATTGCTGAGAGTTTCACCCTCCCCAATCAGAGACTGATGGTGAGCACTTATGGGTGTAAGCTTTATTCCAATGAGTCTCCTTCATCATGGAAGGGAGGGATAATGCTTTATTCACACTGAAATAAAAGCAATTCCAGAAGAAAAAAAAAGTTAAACATGGGTTATCTAAATTAGTTCTGGATTATTTGTCAGTTCTCTGGACTGATTAAATTTAAAGGCATTGATTCAATTTGCATAGGAAATACTAATTGCCCCTGGCATGAAATAGTAAAACAGTTACTTAAATTATTACTTGCAAACACCTATAATCAAATACCTACAGAAGGCAACACTTTGAATAACCAAGCATTTGCTACCACAGAACATTTTTCATGGAAATATTTGACTATTTATCTTAATATAAACAGGGAAATAAATATAGCAATTGATCCTAAAGGCATATCATTAGGGCTAAAAGAATGTGAAATTGGTTAGACCAAATGCATCGTTAGGGTTTAACCAAGCAGGGGTTTTCAATTAGCTGGAGGGAATAAAAGTAACTTTAACAGGGTGCTCATTTTATTGACTGAAACATGTACCAAATATGCTTATATGAAATGAAATTGAATATTAGAATTTTCTTGGTAATATTGGAGAAGAAACTATCTAAAAGGCTAGGGAGATTAGAGTAATAAAGTGAATATTTGTGTTCAGATCTGCTCGCCTGTCTGCTAAAATATGTCTGCTGGGGGCATTCAGAGGACATTTCCTTTACCAAGGCTAAGAGAAATTCATGTAGCTATTATTACAGTTTTACTAATGAATATCAGTAAAAGTATAACCTCCCATGATTGAACCAGGATGAAATGGACAGCTTAAGCAGTCTAATCACAAGTGCTGAGATTGAAAGAATAATAAAAAGCCTCCCCAAGAATAAAAATCCAGGACCAGATAGCTTTACCAGTGATTTCTACCAAACCTTTAAATAAGATCTAATACCTATCCTACTCACACTCTTCAAGAAAATTAAAGAGGGAGGAAATCTCCTCAATACATTCTATGAGGTTAACAGTGCCCTAATTCCCCAAACAAATATAGTGCAGAAAATGAAAATTATATGGCAATATCTCTTATGTACATAGATGGAAAAGTTCTCAACAAAATCCTAGCAAACAGAATACAACAGTATATCAAGAAAATCATCCACTACAAGCAAGTAGGCTTTATTGCTGTGATGCAAGACTGACTCAACATATGAAGACAAACCAGTGCCAGCCATCAGATCAACAACAGCAAGACAAAACCACATGATTTTCTAAATAGATGCCAAGCAAGTATTGGATAATAATCATCTTCCATTTATGATAAAAACCCTTCAAAAATGTAATAAGCAGAGCTAAACTAAGTTTTATGAAAGCTTTATGTGACAAACCCATAGTCCATAACACATTCAATGGTAAAAAGCTGAAAGCATTTCCACTAAGATCAGGAAGAAGACAAGGAAGACCACTATCACCGTCACCGCTGTTATTCAACATAGCCCTGGAAGTCCTAACTGAAGCAAATAGGCAAGAAAAAAGACATAAAAGGGATCTGAAAAAGAAAAAATAAGTGAAACTGCCCTTATTTACAAATGACATGATAATATACTTGCAGAAACCAAAATTCTATAATAAAACTTCTAGAAACAATAAATGAATACAATAAGGTGACAGGATACAAAATCTATTCACAAAAATATTAGTGATATTTCTATACATGAACAACAATGTATTGGAAGAAAGGGAATAAGGAATAGTTCCATTTAAAATCATGCCAATAAAAAAAAGAAAGAAATAGCTGGGATAAACCAAATGGAGGATGTGAAGGGCTTGTACAATGAGAACTATAAGGCTCTATTAAAGCAAATGAAAGAAGACACAAAGAAGTGGAAAAATATCTCACACTCATGGGTAGGAAGAATTAACATCAGCAAGATGACTATACCACCCAAAGCAATTCATGGATGTAATGCAATACCTATTAAAATACCAATGAATTTTTAAGGAACTAGAGCAAACATTAGTAAATTGGTATGGAGTCACAAAGGGTCCCGAACAGCCAAGGCATTCTTGATAGTAAAGAAGTAAAATAGAGCCATCACGCTTTCTGATTTCAAACATATTACATGGCAATAGTAATCAAAATAGTATGGTACCAGAACAAAAAAATAAACTCAGACCAAGGGAATAGAATTGAAATCCCAGAGAGAAGCCCACATAAATATGGACAAGTAATTTTCAGGAATAAAATTTTGGAGAAACAGTGGAGAAAAGATAGACTTGTTAATAAATGGTGCTGGGATATCTAGATAGCTACATGCAAAAAAGTAAAGCAAGATCCATTTTCAACACCACACATAAACATTCACTCAAAATGGATTAAAGATCTGAATGTAAGAATTGAAAACAAAAAGTACTTGAAAGAAAATAGAGGGGAACCACACACAGGACATCTACCACAAACATGTATTTGGGAATACAACCCCAGCATCAAGGAAAACAAAACCAAAAATGAATAAGTGGTACTATATCAAACTTAACAGCTTTTGTACCTTAAAAGCAATCATAAGTTGACAGGCAATTTTCAAATAGGAAAAATAATTACATACTATACATTTGATATGGGGTTAATTGACAAAATGTACAGTGTATATATACAATTGAACAACAAAGAAACAA
>NW_023602053.1:0-15015 GCF_014898055.3 Talpa occidentalis
TGACAGTTTCTCTCTTAGTGGCATAGAACTTTCCCCTCTTCTACTCCAGGTTATCAACATCACCTGAGGGTCTGAGATGTACCCAGGGGCTAGTGACACCCACCCTTCCCACCCCACCCCACCCCACCCCCTCAACCCCAAGGTTACAGTGTACTGTCTGAATTCAAATCATGCCAGTGGTGATTCTGGTAGCTGATCTCAAAGGACTCAGGATTCCAGACATCTTGACCTAGGAAATTAACATGCCAAGACTTTTCTTCTCTCCCTCCCACTTCTCTCTCCCTGTTTTCCTGTCTCTCCTCCTCTCTTCTCTAAATCACAGCATGTACACAAGTGCTGAATGGTTATGACCAGCTGGTTCTTTTCTGAAACCAGAAAGGCTTTCAGTTGAAACATGGAGAGTTTAGATGAAAGAAAAATGTCACCATTGGTTGTTAAAGTAGGAAAAAGAGACTCCGGTTTTAGATATCTTCCTAAATATCGGCAAGCCCTCTAAAGCCGTGGCTGGTGAGACTTTGGCTCCAAGGGTCCTGCACAGTTTCCTAGAGAAGGTGTCCCAGAGAAGACACCAGAGCAGTAGTCATGTTTGCCATGGCTGGGTTCCCATGAAGGGCACAGGTCAGCACCCTGTGAGGGAGCCATGCTGTACGTCCCCGCCAAACATTTGTCAGTGCTTCAGAAGGTTCCTCCCACAGCTGTCTGCTCTCTCCCATCCCTCCCACGCCAGGTGAAGTGCTACCATAAGAAGTACCGCTCGCCACCCGGATGTCGTTTTTTCGCCTACAATTTCATACCGGCGCTGTTCAGGGCTATAGCCTTGTGTTTGGAAGGAGGAGCTGGACAGTGCCAGCAAGGTGA
This sequence comes from Talpa occidentalis, assembly GCF_014898055.3. Lineage (NCBI taxonomy): Eukaryota > Metazoa > Chordata > Mammalia > Eulipotyphla > Talpidae > Talpa > Talpa occidentalis. Next base: position 859 of record NW_023602053.1, read on the forward strand.
GGGGCTGCTGCCTGTGCTGTGCATGGATGGCGGAGGTGGAGGGGTGTGGCGAGGGTCACTCTGGGTTATGGGCCCCCAGGCAGCCCCGTTGCTTCTTTCTTTCACTGTTCCCTACCTGACCCCTCCAATGAATTTAGCCTATTGCATAATTGTTAGGGGGAAAGGATGTCCTGAGCTAATCCCATACAGGCTTTGTGGACTCCACCCCCACTCCAGACTAAAGCCATCAGGACATTGGGAAAGACAAATCCCTCACCACCAAGGGGAGGGTGGCTGGGACCTGAGGGTGGAGTTGGGCAGCCAGGTTGGATATAAAAACCAAACACGTGGGCCTTGCTCGCTGGCTGGCTCGCGATCGCTCGCGCCTGGCTTCACTGCTCCTGCTGGCGGCCAACTCTCAGAGCGCCATTTGGGATTCCTGATCGCGGATCGGGTAGGACCATTTAAAACTTTGTCGCCCACTTTTCTCCAGAGCTGTACATTTCCTCATTTCCCTTTCCCTTGTAAATAACCTTTTATTAACCTTTCCGTGTGCCTGCAGTAGAGCATTGATAAGTCCTTTTAAGCGCGCGGGGGAGGACCACAGTCAGGCACCCCGTTTTGTATCGGGGTTGCTCTAAACATAATCATTGACAATCCTGCAAGGGAGGGTGGGTGGGGGCGAAACGGGGAAACGGTATATGAAATTGCAGATTCCTGAATGGTGCCTTGCTGGGGGAAATTTAAGGACACAATTCATCCATGCTTTTTTTGGCTTTTAATCTCCAAATTTGCTCAAATTTTTTTTCTCAGATGACCGTTTTCCTAATAATGGGAAAATTGAGTTGGTCTTTTCCGCTACTCCTGAGAAGATTCAAGGTAAGTAGAGGCAGATGCTGGACCAGTTGGTGGCTGTATGGTGAGGGGTGTCGTGAGCTCCCTGTACAGTCTCCAATCTTTACATGTGTTTGGAAATATTTATTTTTTAAAAAAGTTTATTAGAAGGTTGAGGCAGTATGTCTTGGAGACAGCAGGGCCCAGATGGGTCAATAAGACCCCAGAGATGGCATGACTCTCCCAGAAGGGTCCAGGAAGGGGGGGTATGCCTTCCCCCAACCCCGTTTGCTTCTATCCTCAACCAGCTACTAAATATTTTTAAAGAGTATTAGAAGTGTAGTAGACTGCAAATATTTATAGGCAAAATAGATTCTTCTCTATAAAACTATATCAATAGAAAAATCTGTCCTTTTCAGTCAAGGAGAATGGTCTGTTTCTATCACCCAGACCCATGTGTGTGAGTTTGTTTTGAACAGCTGTGGAAGGTAATCACCGCTAACTTTCACACTCAGCATCAAAGATCTAGGCAGGAGTGGTTACAGGCAAGCTTAGTGAGGTAAAGCCACTTGGCATCCTCAGAATGTCTGGTGGAAGGAGCATGGATATAGGCGCATGGGAGTGGGGCCCTACCCTGCCTGACCCATCCACCTGCCCTTGGTAGGCCTCTGGCACACATGAGCCCTGAACTGTGAAATGGCTACTGATCTTGTGCAGAAGAAACACTCAGCCCAGAACTGTCACAAGGTGGACAGAGAACCGATACTCACCTTTCCATCCCACCAAGAGATTTTACCTGTCGTTCAGTTTGTCCAAACAGTGCGTCTCAGCTCTAATGCCAGCCTGGAGGGAGGAGGTGGATCTAGGGGCTTGACTTCTGCACTTGAGTCTAGCGAGTGCACTACTTTGCACTCGCTCTCCCACCTCATCCCTGGGCGGATGCAGAAGTGCTAGCTCCTGGTTCTAATGGCTGTGTCCATCCCACTCCATGCAGGATGTGAGCACTTGTGCAATGACCGTGGGGTGATCGTGGACTTCAATACTGCAGACCCGCTGATCCGCTGGGACTCCTATGAGAACCTGAGTGCAGATGGAGAAGGTGAGTGAGGTTACTTGGTGTCAGTTTTCTGAGGGAAGGGCCTGGAGCAAGGAGCCTGTTTACATTTAGATGAGAAGTGTCCTTGCCATCTGCTCAGAGAAACCCTGCTGTCTTCTTGGAGGTCCAGAACCCATAGTTGTGAGTTTAATGGCTCTTGTGAGAATCACGTTTGGGGAATTTGGGTTGAACTCTTGATACTTTGGCAGCAGGTGGTTAAGTGTCAGTGAAGTCACACATCCCAGAGCATCCTGCCCAAACTGTGTTTTTCTCAGTTTTCCCTCCTGTCTGTGTATGCTCAGTGCTAAGCGTCTGGTCACAGGCAGCCATATATTATCTTTGTGCCCTTTGGCTGCAGCTATCTGGATTTTATTTCTTCTTTGTGCTTGTTGCTCTAGTGTCCTGGTTGAATGGGTGCACCATTTTAAGGTCTGTCTTTATGAGTCTATCTCCCCCAAATCTGTTCTCTGCTTGCCCACTGAACGTGCACACGACTCACTCACAGCAGCATCGTAAAGGGGTATTGGCATGCTAGGTGGGGGCGGGAGTGTCTGTTGGCCTTAATGACAAAAGCCACTGGGACTGATTTCAGAGGGATTAGGACTTCTTCTATGACTGGCTTGCAGGAAGGGTTGTTCTGTGGGGTCACTCATTTTGTACTCTAGCTGGAGCATTGCTTCTCTGCTCCTACACCTGGAGCAGAGCATCCTAAGCATGTCAGCCACATTGACTTAGGCTGCATTTATCTCAATCTCTTTCTGTGTTCAGCTCAGTATTTCGCAAGAATCTAAACCGCCTTGGTGGCTGGAGACAAAGTGCTGATTCTTGGTGGCCCTGAGGCATGGCCTCCAAGTGCCATGTTAAATGTCTCACAGCAAGAGTAGCTTCTGCACCATATATGACCTGACTCCCTCCTCTGAGCACCTGCATGTATCCAGAAGCACCTTTTTCTGTGCCCAGGTCACTGAGCACACTTGTTCCATCAGAGGTGTTCCCAGAGTGCACTTGACCTTGCAAAGCTCATGTAGGGCTCTAAGTTCTCACCTGTTTATCAACACCACCTCTGAGGCCCCTGCCACCAGAGCCTGAAAGTATTGGCCTCTGGTCCTTGTGCAGAAGGCGCATGATTTCTATCCTTGCATGGCACTTGTCCTCCTGAATTTTTCTTCTCTCTGGCTTCCCAGCACTCCTGTGGACTTCTTGGGCTGTGAACCTGTGCAAGTGGACCACTTCCTACCCCGTGGCTATCACCAGTAATTACAGGCCCTGCTGGGGTACCTTTTACCAGGGTACAATTGGCCCCAGGAGTTCTGGGGCCTGGTGGGGAAGAAGCAGGGTCTCAGCTAGGTTATACCAGAATGAGCTTTAGTGCTCAGAGCTAGTTAATGCCTTTTAAAGTGTTGAGGTGCTAAGACTATGAATCACTTTCTTCCCACTTGAAAGCTGCATATTACAGCATTGTCTTTTCTACTCTCCTCCCCCACCATCTCTAGTTGCTACTGATAGAAAGCAAAGCAAACCAAAACTCAGCAGCATTAACTTAGGCTGCCTTTATCTCTAGAATCACTGCCATTGTAGAATGGAGCATTCCATGACTGCCTTTAAAGTCTGAGTGTGACCATCTGTTTCTATTCCATCAGCAGTGAATTTGTTCAGATGTGCAAGCAATCCCAAATACCCTGTCTGCTTTGCAGAGGCGCTATCTCCTCCCGGGTCTGTGGTCCTGGTGGGGTGGTTGGTGGGGAGCTGGCTGCGCTCAGAATTTCCTGGGCAGCACACTTGGCCCTGGAAAGAGAATGAAGTGGTAGTGCTGGGGTGAGGTATGGCAGCTGGCCGAAGCCTCACATCTTAAAGATTTATTTATTATTTATGCATACAAGAACTGAGGTCCAGGCCAGAGGTGTGGGGGGTGAGAGGATTCACAAGAGACAGAGTGGGGAACAGAGTGGGGTAGATCGACTGAAATACACTGCTGAGGGGAGCAGCAGGTGAAACAGGAGAGGTCTGCTGTGCCATGTGGGCAGCTCTCTGGCCTGGGATCGAACTCGTGCTGTAATGGCTGCGGACAGCTTCATAGGTTCCAGGGAGGCCCTGAAGCCTCACATCTTAATTCATGCTCCCAAGAACCTGTAAACCCACCTTAAAGATAAAAGGATCAGTTCCTAAAAGATATCTAAAGTGAGATACCGGTTAGAGGTCCTTGAAGTCTTCTCGGCTTGTACAAGGTCTGTGATCACAGAGGAAGCTGCGTAGTTGCCCTGTGTTGTTCCAGATACCAAAGGACAGACACTGAAATGGATGGGAGCCCAGACCCATCTGACTGCAGCGTACAAGCTCTGCACTGGTCCCAGGCCAGGTAAAGCCTGCACACGGCAGAGTCCATGTGAAGTGGTCTAAGCAGAACGAGAAGTGATACCTCTGCCCCCTCTCCTCCTCCTCCCCCTCCTGAGACACACACACACACACACACACACACACACACACACACACATGCACGCACGCGCACAGAATACTTGAAGCTCTTGGGGCTGCTTGTTCTTCTTGGTCCCCAGCCCCACCACAGCCTCTACTTGGGCAGGGAGGGGGGACCCTCAGTGTCTTGGCAGGAGACCTAGCCCGGGAGAAGTTGGATGTGCTGCCTGCTTATGTAAGTCAGTCACTTCATTTCCATAGTGCCGGCTGCTGGAAGTGTCCTGACACTAAATTAGCAAATACTAAGCAATGGTCTCTGTAGAATGCTGGGCCCAGCTCCTGCTGGCCTCTGTTCAAAGCATTTCCATCAATAATACACCACCTTGTTTTCTGTGCTCTTTCTAAAGACACCTTATCTAGTATTCTTGTTGAATCATTCACATCCATTGTGGCCAACAGTGCTATCAGTCCTGGACGAAGCCGCCTTAACCCACAGATCTTCCCCGGGAGGCCCAGCACAGCTTTCTTTTTTTTTTTTTTTTTAAATAATAAATTTTATTTTTATATTCCCCCATACAATTGCAAACGCCCCATTCTGACCCCAATCCTTCCCCTCCCGCCCCCCACCCCCCAAAAAGTGTCTCTGGTTCATAGTTTTTTGTTGATTTTGATTTTCACTTTCTTATATTCATTTTCCTGGTCCCTTATTTAAGTTTTCTAGATTCCTGCTACAGCATAGCTTTCTTGCTCAGAACACTAGACGGCACTTTAGCACTGTACTGAGGGGTCATTTTATTTTATTGTTTTTAAAGATTTATTTATTTATGCATATAAGAACTGGGGTACAGGCCAGAGGTGCAGGGGATGAGAAGAGTCAACAGAGACAGAGTGGGGAACAGAATAGACAGACTAACTGAAATACACTGCTGAGGGGAGCAGCAGGTGAGACAGGAGAGGTCTGCTGCAGGCATCGAATTTGTGCTGCAGGGGCTGTGGATAGCTTCATAGTGCTGTGCTTAACCCCTTGCGCCACCAGGGAGGCCCTCGGGGGGTAATTTTAAACAGAGAAGTCACCAACAAGAGTTGCAAAGCTGCAAAAAATGTTGCAATAAATAGACCCAAAGAGAGAGACTTCTTTGGTGTGAGATGGAAACAAGCTTAAGCCCTGCAGGGAGTGTGCTCCTGAAGGCATCTCAGAATTTTTGCTGCTCTGCTCATGTCTGCCCGTGACCAGGAACATGCTCCATGTGTTGCCAACCTGGGGTTTTGGATAAATGATTTTCAATGATTAGGTATATTTGTTGACATGCAATCATGAATAATGGGATCCACTGTGCTTGGTGGTTTTGTTTTTAAAAAATCATCTCATTGCTTTTGTCCCTTTGGAGGGACTGTACCCTTTGGGCTCAGGGACCATGACCTGTTCAGCTCAGGAGATATGGGAGCTACAGCTCTGCACCAGCTGCTCCGGTTTGGCTCTTGCCTTCCTTCTTGTGCTGTGTGCCTGGGACCAGTTACTTGACCGCTCTGTCCTTTTTTCCTCTACCTGTGGGGAATAATAGTGCCAGAGCTGCTGAGAGGATGCAGGAACGTGATACAGATAACAAGGTCTATTAAATGTGTTATCATTTCCTCTGAAGCCCAGAAGTGGGTGTGGGAACGGATCTCACAGGACCCATGAAGGTTTTGTAGCACCCTAAGTGGTTTGTGGGGGCAGCACACATCTCTTGTACTGTCAGGCTGCTAACATAACATGGCAAAACCATGTGTGCTAGGGCCTGTGAAAAGGGTTGAGACCTTTCATCTGCTTGGTCAGCAGACCAAGTTCTGCTGACTTTTGTCCCACCCAGAGCCCCCGTAGTTTCTCACCTTCCTGCTGAAGATACTCAGTGACGGGTTACAGAATGTGTACCAGGTGTCCTGCAGACTTTGCCTGTCCCAGCACTACATCTGTTCTGATGACTGAGGGCATGCCCACAGACTCATGTGGGTTCCAGAATTTGGGATGTCACCCCCAGAGACCATGAGCAGGTACATTGCCACTGTCCAGAGGGCCTGGACATGACAAGGTCAGTGTGTCAGGTGCCATTCCCTCTCGCTCCTGTGCACCTGACCTGTTCTTTATTTAAAAAACAGTCTAGATTGGCACTGGGGCTGTGGCAGCCTCTCTGTGGGCATGTTCTCTGCTCCCTCGAGGGCCACATTCTTGTATGAACCTCAGTTTCCCCATCTGTAAAATGGGGAAATCTGTGAGTAAATCACACATCATTCAAGAGACAACCTCCAACTCCATCAGTTCTTTTCTATTGTTTGACATACAGTTTTGCTTCTTCATGCATCTCACATTTCATCAGGGCCTCGCCGTGTCTCTGATGCTGTAATGGACAAGGGTGAGTTAAATAGTGGACCTTCTCATGGGGAAGATATGTGTGTGTATGTATGAATATGTATTTATATTTTATAGATATATGCATACATACTTGTGTGTGTATAAGCATATGCATGTGTAGCTGTACATTTATGGGTGTATGTGCACATGTGCATATTTGTATATGTGGTGTGTGTGTATATGTCTATGTATACTTGTGTGTGTTTATAATTTTGTATGTAAATGTGTGTATATGTGTATGTATGTATGTATCTACTGACCTACTTTCCTGCCTACATCAGCTGTAGGTTATGCCATACGCCATTACTGAAGTATGTGTCAGGAATCAGAAAAGTGTTGAGGAAGAGCTACCAGCCTGTCCAATCCAGGGAGACTCAGAAAAGAAGATGGCTCTTACAGACAGGGCATGCATTAGGGGGGTGCATGGTGCCTATCCGTGATACAGAATATAGAGATCTCGACAGTTATTGGAGGAAGTTCATCCGTCAGCCTGCTGGACAGTGGGTATATTGGGCGATGGAAGGTAGGGCTGAACCCAATCAGGAAGCCTTATTTTAGGGACTGGCTCTTGTGTTAGGGACTGGCTCTCTGCTGGGTAGTAGTGGGGATCCCTGAGCAACCTGGCTGGAGGTCCAGGAAGATGACACAGGGCCCTGGAGAGCACAGACTGAAAGGAATGGATGCGGTAAAGAGCTTCTCGGAAGCCCTGGTTGGAGCTGCTGGACTTGTACTTCATGGCTCTGGGTGGACAGCTCCCTATTTAGGAGGTAGGTGAATGAGACTCCATGACAGTTTCAACCCATGGCCATATAGCTAGAGAAGGTTCTGGAGCAGTCCATTTGGACATGAAAAGTGCTGGACTCTCCCATACCTAGGTTCTTGACCTTGACCTATGAGTTTCCAACCACGGGTGAAACTCTTGCCAATGCAAGTGTGTGTGGACTGGAGGCCACTGTGTAGCTGTGTTTGGACTTTGTCCCCTCAAGTTAATGTCTTATAAACACGCAACATTAGAACACATTGTTTTGGCACATGCAGGGACTGATCGCAATGCAGGCTGAAGGCTTTCAGATCTCAGCACCTCCACAATAGGGTGCTGTCCTCCTCCCTTCCCTTGGGGTCCTCTGCCAAGATTCTGGCAGATGGGCTGCTGGTGAAGACAAGTTGGGTCAGGAAGCATCTGTGGGTGTGTGTGGACTTGGCTGGGGAACAGGGCGTCAGAAGTGCCGACCAGGAGGTGACATTCAGGCGTTGCCCTTTGGGACGTGGCAGTATGGATGTTCAAAGTGTTTCTCTCCAGATTGTTGTTGGGTTTTAGAATTTGGAAAAGTGAAGCAAGCTTCAGTAATTTAGGAGCCCTATGGACGCCGGCAACTCAGACCTTCAGTCCCCAGCTCTGCTCTGGTCTGAGGCAGGCTGGGTGTGGCAAGAGTGAGCCCCCGGGGCTGTGATGGTGCCTTCTCAGCATCCGGGTGCAGTGGCTGGACTTTGGGAATAGCTGGACTATGAACCCAGATACAGCTCATACCCCTAGCGGAGCTTTTCTGAGCATTGCTTGCATAGTTCATTGAAAAGCTGCTGTTAGGTATCATTTGCCATTTAGGCTGGTGAGGTAGACACCTTGCCCAGAAAATACCTTGTACTCTCTGCAGCCTCCTGCCCTCCCAGCCCTAAGGTCCCTTGTAGGTGTGACCTTGTGTCACAAAGAGTTAACCACCTGTTGTCATCTGATAAGGGATTTCAGGTGTCATCTGTGAAAGGAGGGTGGGGGTCATCTTATCGAACAGAACCTCACACTGTGCTAATGGCCATAAAAATGTCATTAGAGTGTTAACATTTTAAAAGCGACTGGATGCTGTTAGAAGAACAGGTGTGAAGCTGGAGATGGTTTGATGAATCATCCTGGCCTTGAGCACCTGTCCCAGCCAGAATTTATTGCTTTTCTATCATGGATGGTGTCATAGAAATGGCCTAATTCACGCTGTCTTGGCCACGTGTGTGTGGATTAACCACAGTCTGTCCCCAGTGATGGGCATATAGTGAGCCAAAACCCTGGGAGTTGGCCCCCACACACGTACACAGCCCCCAGGCCCTGGAGTCTGCTCTGGTGTGGCATGTGTGCTGGGGTAGGGTCTGAAAGGTGAGTGGTGTTTCGGCGTGATGTGGCTCCATAGCCTCTTAGAGGCCAGTCAGGCAAACTTCACCCCCCTCCCGCTCTGCTTCCTGTCCATCATGAGTGGTGTTGGCATAGCCTCTTCCTCTGAAGGCTGCATTTGCTTGAGCAGCTCACATCAGCTAATCCTGCCCATGCCCTCCCACATCCTGTCCCTGGAGGTCAGGTCTTTGGGCCATTGCCAGTGCCCTGTCTTGGGAAATAGCAACTTAGTGCTGAGTGCTGGAAGAGGAGACAAGACAAGAGAGGAGTCTGGAAGTCAGCCCCACCCAATGTTCTCCCTGAGAAGAGTCATACAATTGCTACAAGAGTGTGAACTGCACAGGGCCTTAACCAGGTGCGATGAGGGGTTTGCTTCATGCCTCCTTTAAGAGCTCTTGCAGATGTGCTCTTATCAATGACATCTTAGTCTGGCCCGCATGGACTCTTGCACATTGGTGGCATAAGTCAAGCTCCGATCAAACCTGGTGAGTTTCCTTCTGTGGACTCCTCAGGATAAACCTTTCTGTCCCCTGACAGTAAGGCAGGATTGGAACTCCCATTTGTGTTCCTGCAGAGTCTGCAGATGCATTTCTTCCATTAAAAGCACCAATATGGTGATTTTGGGTAAAAAGCACAATGGGAAAGAATACTGCCTTTAGATACCTGAAAATGGAACAGGAAGCCTTGGAGAGGAGGGGGTGGAGTCACATACTTTTGCATGACCCCACCCTCAGCACATGAATCCTCACCTCCCTCCTGCTTCCACCTCCATCGTGGCCTGATGCCACCCATCTGAAAGAGGAAGACCCATTCTCCCTTCTCCCCTCTCTTCCAGGTTTAGCAAGTTTAGGAGGGGAATCCTCAGCCTGCACCTCTATGACTGTATACATACTCTGTCACTTTAGAAAGCATTGCAAAGTGGAGAAGACCCAAGGCTCCTCAGAGGAAACTTTCTCCATGAATTAAGGGAAAATGGAGGTATTTATAAAAAAAGGGGAAGCTGGGAAAGTTCCATTGGATGTGTAGGGACAGCCATCATATGTCTCTTCTTGTGAAGGAAGTAGGTCTCCTGCCTCTTATTATGATATTCTTTTGGCAATGGTATTGATTGTGGGAGAAATGATGTCCTTGGGGACAGAAGCTATTAGACTGTGCCCTGTGGCACAAGGGTTCCAGGCAGGTGCCTCTGGTTGGCCTCACCACTCCCACCAATTCCTAATCAGGCCCACTCATCCCTCCTACTTTTATCTTTTCTGAGTTTTCACGTGGGATTCTGCATAAAGATGTATGTGAAGTTCTGCCATTAAATGCACAAGTTCTCCCATTAAAGGTTGGGTACCAGAGCCTGTATAGTTGTTTTGGAGACCATAGATTGTTAATATTGTATATAAATTTTGACACATATGTGAAAAGTGCATACACATACGCATCTAGTCTTTTTTCACTCTGTAGGATCAAGGACACCAACTGTTTTAGCCTCTTATTGTTCTCTAGGTTTTTTTTTTTTAAAGATTTATTTTTTATTTATAGGAGAACCGGGGTATAGGCCAGATGCGTGGGAGGGTGAGAGGATTCACCAGAGACAGAACCGGGGACAGAACAGGCAGACTGACGAAATACACTGCTAAGGGAAACAGGAGAGGTCTATTTGCCATGTGGTTTGCTCCGAGGCCAGCGGGGATTGAACCAGCACTGCAGATAGCTTCACAGCACTGCGCTCAACCACCTGCGCCACTAGGGAGGCCCTGTCCTCTAAGTTTTCATCAAGAGCAGGGCATGTGACAGCAGAGGCAAAGATGTAAAATAGTGAGGCTGTCATTTACATTATTTTAACAAACATTCAGCACAGGTTATAAAGGATGTGTTTTGTAGGGGATTCAGCTATTTCTTGAAAATTCAGGTGGCAATGTGTGATGTTAAATAAGAAGAATGAGCTTCAAGTGATCCTCAGACTTCTTTAGTGTGTTGTGTGAACGAGGAGGTTTGACTAAACCTCTTTTAAAAGCTGGGATTCCCCGCATGTGGATTCCCACTGAATGGGAGATGCCCATTACAGCAAAAGCCTGGGATTTCTGGTCAGGGCAGCAGCCTTCCTAGAAGATTCCTTGTCCCATCCTATTTTGGTGGGTGAGGCTTGGCCTGTGTGTTGTAGGGAAGTCTGTCTGAGATGGGGGACTGATGAGAAGTAAGGTGAGAAGTAAGGGTCCTGGGAGAAGTAAGGTGGCCGCCTAGTGTGAGGTGAGGTAGGTGCTCTGTCCTGACCAAGGAGCTGAGACTTGAAAACTTGAAGTCAGAGGGGTGGACCAGAGCACCAGGGAAAGCCAGTGGCCACAGAGGCATTCAGTTGTAGGAGCTGAGAGATATCCCACCTCCCATGACCCTCCCCTGACCCTGTCTGTGGTCCAGTCAGTGACCTCTTCCTTTAGCAGGTGGGTGGACAGCTCTCCCCAGGAAGTTTTCCTTTCCACTCTAAAAGGCAGAGACTTGTTTGGTGTTGTGTTAATGTTTACAGAGCAGTGATGTTCACAAACACAGTGGGCCCTGTGACATTGTAGTCTTTAGGGCTTCATTATAAAAACTGGAAATGGCAGGGTTCCTGGTGCAAAAGTTCAGAGGGAAATTATACTATGAAAATTCAACAGTGTTATTTGTTTTTTCCAATTATGCATATTGAGGTAAAGGTGATTTACCTTGTTGTATTAGTTTTAGGGGTTATAGATGCAGACCTCTACAAATGTATGTTTTCATACCAGGCCCCCCACCGAAGCCCCAGTATTTCTTTATGGTGCTCCACTGGGTCCTCTTCCTCCACCACTCCCACCACAACACCCACCCCTTCTGGTTGCCTCAATAGTGTTTTAATCAGACTTGAATGTGATGACTTTGTTACTTGGAATCATTCTTGCTGCATCAGGCCCAGCAATTAGAGCAATCAGCATATTTTGTGTTCATCTTGGGAATCATGCCAGGATTTCTGGAGCAATACTTTGCCCTCAGATAAGACATGGGCCCCAGTGAGAGAAAGGGGGCTTTCCTGCAAGCCTTTGAGGGTCCTATTGGGAGATGTACCCACCCTTTCCTGGGGGGCAGTCTTTTTTTGCCTGGACCTGAATGTGAGGGCCCATCCAGCATTCTGCAGGCCTTCTCCACTTTGTCTACTATTTTCGGAGAAGTTTGGGCAGCCCACTAAGTTTTTTCTTTATTAGATACGTAACCCCATGCACAAAGTTACAACTCACTAGGACTAAGAGATTTGAGGCTTCTTAGAACACTGAGCCTCAGAACTGACTTCTGACCTGACATCAGCAGAGGCTCAAAGACCACATTGTTTCAGGAGAGCTCATGCTAACAGCCTGAATGGGCTCTGTGTAATCATCACCCACTGATGGGGAACATACGGGTAATGACAGCGTGCAAGCATGCATGCTTGGTGGTCATCAGCAATGTAGACACCAGGATCTGAAGGCCAGTAGACTCCTGATGGCTTTTGGGCAGCTTATTTGTAAAGCTTTCTTCAGCGTGAAGAAAACCCACCTAAGCTACATACACAAAAGAAGAATGGGAGCGTGCAAGGAAGCCCTACCTCTGAACACACAACTCATCCTGCCGTCTCTACTAGCACTGGAGCAGGAAGACCACTAATCAGGGTACACATGCTTTTGTCTCATTCTTAGTGTTGGCAGCTTAGCTGTTGTTGTTTTATTTATTTATTTATTTTTTTGCATAGTTGTCAGCTTTGTGGTGCAAAGATACAGTTTCCAGATTTGTGTCCAATAGAGGGCTGGGGCCTCAGTCTCGCAGGACATGGAGTCGACTGTAACTTGGCAAGGCCCCAGACACTCTGGAGAGACCCAGGCATTTATCCCAGTCTTCAAATTAGATCTTTCATTCAAACTTACATGTCTAAGCTCTTTTCTTTTATGTAAATTCTTTGAAGAAAAAAAAATTAGGTGATACATTTGTCACTTCCTTTATTACAATGACAGTGTTATTTGCGAAGTGGTGGTAATAATGATGTTGATTTCCTTGATGGGAAGGTGGGTTAGTCAATACCCTTTATCAAATTCAAATTCCAAATTAAATAGAACTTGTCGCACAGGAAGTGCATTAATTCCCATAATAAGAGAACTCCTTCCTCCTGAGGGCAAGCTGAGTTTTCTTTTGATATCCTGTGTATAGCATGTGCCTCTGTGGCTGTTTCCTGTCTGTTATCAAGAATGGATACTACTGCGCCTATGTTGCCAGCCTGGTCTTGGGTGTCTCCCCATCGGGCGGGTTGAGTAGTGATGTGTGTAAGCATTCTGGTGGTGCTGTGAGAAGCTGAAGGCATCTGAATGGACTTTGCTGGTTTACTTTGGTGTGCTCTTTTCATTTAAAAAGTGAAAGCTTAGGGCCTCCCCTGGTGGCGCAGCGGTTGAGCGCTGGGCTGCAAAGATGCCCAAAGCCTCTGCAGCGCTGGTTCGATCACCGGCTGCCAGCAAGAGTCCCACATGGTGTGACAGACCTCTCCTGCCTCGCCTGCTGCTCCCCTCAGCAGTATATTTTGTCAGTCTGCCTGTTCTGTTCCCTGCTCTGGCTCTGGTGAATTTTCTTACCCTCCAGCTCTTCTGACTGTACCCAGTGCTTGTATAAATAAATACATAAATAAATCTTAAAAAAAAAAAAAGTGAAAGCTTATGACCCTCTTGTGTCCACCGTACACCGAGTAAAGGAGTAAACCATGGACCTAAGCATAGCAAATTGAATATAATGTGGCCCGAGTTGTAGCAGGACTGCTGGGCAGAACTCAGGGGAAGGAAAGTGGGCAAGATATGTCTGCGCAATTAACACTGACCATAGTCTTGGCTTTATTTTTCAAGAAAGGTAGAACGGCCCCAGATATGGGGATATAAGGCAGATTTCCTGGCTGCTATTTTCAAGAATGCAGATAGGTGCTGGAACTGTGGTTTGTAAACCCCAGCAGGTGGTGCTGGCTGCCAGAACCAGCTCAGAAGACTTGGATGTAAATGCAGAAGTCTGGCTGAACAACTCTGTTAGAAACTTTTTCTCCGCCTCCTTAGCCTCCAGAGTTCAAATTTCACTAAACCTGATTGCATGAAACCCCACCCTTGTGTTTACATTGTGCTGGCCTTCTTGGTTGAATCAAAGTCCCCTGCTTGGCCTACAAGATCTTCTACCTCTGCTCTAGCTGGACGGGATCTAGGTGTCCTGTGGGGAGGCACACCGCCTCCCACCTCCCCGCTGAGGATGCTGCTGCTCTGGGGTTAGAGCTTTCTACACAGAAAGTAGGTC
>NW_023602055.1:0-15004 GCF_014898055.3 Talpa occidentalis
CCCTAGGACCCACTGCTGGACATTCGACCTGGAGAGATGCAGGGGACAGGCTGGCGGCCCCCTGGATGCTGAGAAAAGGGTCGCAGCTCACTGGGGGTGATCAAAACCCACAGAGGACCAGTGAGCTCCCCCACCCCGTCTCCACCCTGATTAAGAAGCTGTAGCTCTCCCCTCTGAGGAATATATCCTGGGGGTCAGAGATTTCTTCAGAAGCTGTTTTCTGTCTTGGCTGCAAGCCCTGATTCTGGAAATGCTCACAGAGGGCGCCACTGTGGGGGGGGACACACAGCCCACCTCTGGCCCCTAGTCCCTCTGGAACTGTGTCCCTGAGGACCAAGGGGACACCTCAGGGGACAGCTCCTGCTGGGGGCACAGGGCGTGTTCCCTATCTGTCCACTGATCCATTCTGTGACTCGGGAGTGCCAGCTGACTCCCAGGACTCAGAGCCAGGGGTCACCTGGAAATGCTGTGGGCCTGGTGAGGAAGCCTCGGCACAGTCATGGGTTGGGTTGAGGGTTAACAGGGCAGAATCGTCCAGAGGCAGCCCCTGGGGGTTGGGGGGGGGGGTGTTCCCAGCAGGGTTCCTGGAGAGTACTGACTGTTGATACGTATAGCACATGTGAGCCAGGCCTCTGTAATGAGTCCATTACACAAATCAGCTCAGAGTTCTCACTGTGCCTCCAGGAGAAGTTACCCTATAGTTACCCCCATGTTCCAGATGGAGCAAGAGGATAAGGAGGTTGTCCAAGTTATCTGGCTCATAAGTGGGGGCTCTGGGACTCACCCCACAGTTCATGCCCGTAACTGCTCTTCTACCTGCCTCTAGGTCAGCCTCAGCCAACTTGCTTGGCTCCAACAGGTTAAATTTAAGGGGCCTCAAAATTCCAAGCAGGCTCCCCGACTCTCAGGCGCCTCTGGAATAGCACCAGCCATTCACAGCTTTGTCTACGCCGAAGCAGATTCTAGCAGTGCTCTCCAATATGGCGCTCCCGGCTCAGGGACTACTGACTATTTGAAATGTGGTCAGCACGATTGGAGATTTTTAAATTTCATTTAGCTTTACTTAATTTCAAAGTCAGTGTGTCAATAGCACCATGAAGGTAGTCGCTACCATATTGGAAAGAGCAGCTCTGTATGACTAGATGCACAATTTAGTCATTTGGGAGCTGTGGGAGGTCACAAAGCCAGAGCGTATTCCCAGAGATTCTGATTTAAGTGGTCTGTGGTAGGGCTTGACATCTTTCCTTTAAAAGATCTTTAGGTGATTCCATGGGGCTCCATGATATCTTCAGTTATTCTAGCCTTTTCTAGCCTCCAGTAATTAGTCTCCTACTCTGATTATCATGAAAGATATTGAAGGTCACTCATTCACAACCAGTCTCCAGACTGTCATCCCTTACCTTCCTCTACTTTAGAGGTTAGAATACTAAATACTTGGTTTCACTAATGGCCGTGCAGCTGGGAGTGGCCGGGTGACACAGTTCTGGCCAAAGAAATACAGCAGATTTCTGCTGGTATTGTTCCCTCACCTTTCTTCCTCTACGTACAATGTAATAGATGTCCGGAGCTGTGGCAGCCATCTTACAACCATGAGGTAACTCAAAGGTGACCATCTGAACATCATTGTGTGACTGAATCAGACCCTGTAGCTCCCTACTTCTGGATGTGTTGATTTGAAAAAAAAAAAAATACAGCCTATTTGCTTAAGACACTATGTTTTTGTCTTTTCTAGCATAAATCATCCTTAGTAAAACTATCTTTTATATTCTTTGGCTTTGGGATTGCTCTGAAGACTGACCATGTTGATGTATAAGAAAATACTTTGCAAACTTGAAAGCAGTTTTCTTCCTTTAAGGAGGATGCTTGTGGGAAATGCCTGCCGGGAGGCAGGGCCAGCTTAGAGCTGGGTGTCTGGCTCTTACTTGGTGCCTGGCCCAGCGCGACCTTCCAAACCCATGCTGCTGAGTGAAGTGCTGCAGACTTGTGTGCTCCCCTCCCCCAGCTGCGGGGTCCCCATTTTGCTTACCTCATCCCTGCCCAGTTGAAGATACTTACTCTCACCCCTTGCATGTGAATGGCGGGTTGGGGTTTGCAAAGGAAGCTGCTACTGGGTCTGATTCCTCGAGTCGTCCTGGGAAGCAGTTATTCCTCACTTCTCTGTTTATACATGAGAAAACCGAGGCTCAGAAACAAACTGACCCTCTGATGTCCCTTCAGTTTTCATCTGTACTTGCTGAGGTGTGAGAGACGGTTATGAAATCTGATGGATTTGGGTTGAGATCCACCTCATCTTCTCTGCTGTGGAACTTTGGGCATTTCATCCTCTCAAGACTCACCTCTTGGTTGCCAGGAGAAGCAGATTAGAGAAGCACTTCTGAAGTTCTGACAGTGCCTGGCCCCCAGTAGGGGCCCCATAAGTAATCCCTCCGCTTTCCCTTTCTCCTGCACCCTCATCATCCCTTCCGCCATGTTTAAATGTTAACAAGCTTCTAGAGGACTTAAAGTCCTTTAATAATAATAGCTGACAGCCATGTGCCAGGCACTGTTCCAAGCAGTTAATTCTCCTGCCCTTGAGGTCTGTACTATTTTCTTTCCTGTACAGATGAAGAAACGGAGGCACAGTAATTTGTTTCTAGTCTCCCAGCTCCAGAAGACATGTCCCTCACCATCATAATGCTCTGCCTCACTGGTTCCTCATGGGAATTCCAGAGCTGATGAGGTGGGGTAGCTGCAGGAACGTTCTGCAGCGTATGTGCCTTCTGTGCTCTTTCCATCAAGCACAGATTCAATTAAAATTAACACACTTCTTGAAACCATCACCGCCCTGGCAGCCACTAGGGGTTGTATTCGTTTTCCGTTGTTGTAGCCAATTGCCACAACCTAGTGGCTTAGAACAGTGCAGACTTATTATTTTATAGTCCTGGAAGTCATAAACCCTAAATGAGTGTAGCGAGGCTCAAATTCAGGTGTTGGCAGAGCTGTGTTCCTTCTGGAGCCTCTGGGAGCGTCAACTCCTTGCCTTCTCCAGCTGCTAGAGCCGGCCTACTCTCCTGGGTGTGTGGCCCCTTCATCTTCAAAGCTTGCAGCATCCTCCAGTCTATGACTCCAGCCTGCGTGAGGACAATTGTGATTGCACCACCCAGATAGTCCAGGATAATCTTCCCATCTGAAGACTCATAACTTAGTCATATCTACAAATTCCTTTGGCCATGCAAGGTGACACATTCATAGGGTCTGGAAATTAGGATGTGGACATGTTTGGGAATCCTTTATTCTGTTTACCACAGGGCTGGAGCTTGAATTCCAGTTCTAATATTTGCAGCCCCTGTGCCTCCATTTCTTCCTCTGGGAGGTTGTTGAGACTGGTGGAAAGAGCTTCATGCCCCTTATGAAGTTTACAGGGAATGATTTATGTTAGGATACTTTGTGAAGCTTTTTTTAAAAAAAGATTTATTTATTTGTGCATACAGGAACTGGGATATAGGCCAGAGGTGCAGGGTTGGGGGTGGTGGTGAGAGGATTCACCAGAGACAGGCAGATCTACTGAAATACACTGCTGAGGGGAGCAGCAGGCGAGACAGGAGAGGTCTGCTGCACCATGTGGGTCAGCTCACTGGCTGGGGATTGAACTTGTGCTGCAGTGGCTGTAGATAGCTCCATGGTGCTGCATCTTAACCCCTTGAGCCACCAACTTCACTTTGTGAAGTTCTATGAACATGTAACTTCTTGTTAATAAAATGGTTCTGAAGGAGTGAGGCTATCAAGTCAGCACCAGCCTGGCTAGAACAACCCAGATCAGCTCCAAGGCTACCATTGCAAATCTTGCTTCTATCACCAGACCTGAAATATGGGGTAACTGCTTGCCAGTCATCGGCTCAATGATACTTTTCTTTTTTACCATAATCCCAGCCACCGAGCTATCCTTTCCCATGTGGGGTTGCATCGAGTGAGCCTTCCTCCATTTCAATGAAAGGTTGGATTTCATGCAGGAACAGCTAAGAATTGTGTTTAATTAGTGTAAAGAATGTGTGGCCCATGTTTGAAGTTGAAGCCAGTCCCGCTTAGTCATTCAACAAACATTTATGGAGAGCCTTCTACATGCCAGACTGGGTGTTATCCCTGGTGCTGGAGAATCAACCATGAAAGGACAGGCAGTGAAGTCCCTACCCTCTGTGAGTTGCCCCTGCATTAGAAGAGTTGGATAAAATGTTAGCAGGTGGGTAAAGTGAAAAAATATTAGCAAGTTAGGTGCTGAGGTGAAAAGGAAACAAAGCAATGGATGTTGGAGAGGCTGTCCACCATGGGTGCTGAGTGTCTCTGCCCTTCATTGCTGGCTATGCCAAGAATGCCAGACGCTGACCCATCTTTACCATTTCTCAGAGCTCTGTCTGCAACAGGCAGTCTTGTTTCCATTAGACAAAGCCAGTTTGCTTACTGCTCACTATACAACTCATAAGTCCCCTAAATGCAATATTGTTTAGCTGTGTTGCAAACCCTCTGTATGCATAGCATCCACCTAAGCCCCTCCATGTCAGCCCTGTGACAGAGAGATGTGTGAACAAAGCCAACATTGTGCTGTGCGGAGTAATACATCCCCTGGTCTCTGACCCCGGAGTCTCGTGTCTTCTGCTGGTATCCACGAAACTGGTGGACTAACGCATTCACTTACAACTAGGGTAAATTCTCACCCTGACAGATGGTGGTGGGAAAGTCTGAAGGGGATGGGGACTAGGGGAGAGGGGAGAGAGGTGAATTGAGATGATCTTATCCTGATCTCAAGGGCATGAAAATACGACCTGATCTTGAAGTTACATGTTGAAGATTTGGCAGTGAAGTGCTGTTAGCACTATTCATTAAGTGATTTAGGAAACTTCATCTGGTGACTCTGGAGGAGATGGGGCTACTTGTTAGATTTTCAACAAAAGGAGTGCAGGAGGTGGGGATGTATTATGTTGTTCATAATTGAAGATATTTTAACAGAAATAATCTGTGTGTGTGTGTTGGTTGGTTAGTTTTAATCTATATTCTAGACACAGTTAACAGTTTAAATGTTCTGATTAGGACACTTCAGGGTAGTTATTTAGAGCTTCAAGTAAAAGTCCAAACTCTTGAGGTGGCTACCACAAATTTTCAGCAATCTCTCTTAGAGCAATATCAGAAGCTTTGTTAATGAATGTAACAAATGCTAGAAATTATTTTTCATTGATGAAATCAGTAGTATTCAGGATGTGTGAGTGGGCTTGAAATATTATAAAAGGATTCCTGTTCCAGCATAAAAGCAGCTTAAGAGTCCAGGAAACCTAATTTTGTGATCACTGGGTGAAAAGCTTAAAAAATTCTTGATACATGGGTTCTACTTGAAAAGATTGACTTAGCCAGTGTGCTTGCTGAGGTGCAGTTGGGCATTCCAATTTTGAAAGCTCCCAGGTGCTTCCAATGTGCAGAATAGTTTGAAAAAGCACCATAAGAACCCACAGTCAATCTGTTGCTGTTGAGCTGTGTGTCCTCAGGGAAGTTACTTAACTTCTCTGAGTCTCAATTCCTCATGTGTAACATGGGCTTAGTAATATGCCTATCTCATCCAATGCTTGTGAGGATTCAATGAGTTAATTCATTTTGAGCTCTTAGAACAGTGTAGGAAGTTCTTGATTAAGGGTTGGCAATTATATTATTCTTATTCAAACTATTTTTATTTTGATCTTTGGAAAAGTTCCTAAGGCATGATTATGGTGTCTAGCTGCTAGTTGCCAAACCTGCAACTATAATATTTGCCTGGAATGAACCTTTCAGATGAGAAGCTGTAGAAACTCTTGAAAAGACAGAGGGAGCCAGCACTTGAGCTGGCTTCCAGAGTAAGTTGTGGAAACTGCCTTAATACCAGCTTGCTAATAAATAGAAATGTCTGTGTAGGTGGTAGGAATCGGTCTGAAACTTGCTTTCAATGAAACCTGGTGGGAAATGCGTGGAGTGGAGGACTTTGCTCCACATCTACGTCTGCTTCAGGGGTTCTTATTTCTTATTACGGTCATGAATCTCTCTCAGAGCCTGCAAACAGGACGCTAGTTCTATATGAATAAGGTGGAATACTTAGTATTTCAGAGGAAATGAATTACACTGAAGTATAGTTATAAAAATATTAACAAATTCGACATGTAGTAATACACACAGGTCTTTATGATCACCTTAAATAGCAGCCATAAGCAAGAATGATATTTTAGGATATCTGGTAACTGTAATATGATCCAAAAAAATCTATCTGATTTCTATCAGTGACAAACTCACAAGTGTCATTGTACTGCTAGAGTTTGCTGCCTTATTTGTAGTTAAAGACAACGCTAAAAGTTTAGTTAAAGGTTAATGAAATGAAGACGTTATGATTTTTCCTTATTCGAGTTCATGGACCTTTTTGAATTCCCTGACCCTCAGGTTAAAAACCCTTATTTGGAGGCCACTAATCACTCTCCAGTTAATAATTGGGTGTGATCAAACAGGCTAATTTAGGTCAGACTCCAATGCTATACAATGGAAAGAAATGGAACCATCTGAGGGTTGTTTTTAAGGTTACTATTATAATGACTTAGAACAATGATTTATTCATTTCTTGATGATTCTGTAGCTTAAATATTTGGTCAGAGCTCAGCTGGGTTATTTTCTGTTAGTCTCAAGGTTTTTCAGGTGTCCCCATTCACCCTGGATCTTAGCTACTTCTAGAACTTCCAAGCTAGCCTCTTTTCCTATATCTTAGTCAGCTGGGGCTCCCATAACAAAATACCACAGACTGAATGGCTCAAACAACAGAAATGCATTTCCTCACAGTTCTGGAGGTTGAATAGGACTGGGGTCTTGTAGTACTTTTCCTCCCGGCTTGTGGACATTTACCTTCTCTCTGTTCATTTGCCTTTTCCTTGTTGTGTGTCCAGGTTAGGGGTGGGGTAGGGGGAGGGAGAGAGAGAGAGAGAGAGAGAGAGAGAGAGAGAGAGAGAGAGAGGGAGGGAGAACCTGAGAACATTCTGGTCTCTTTTCCTCTGCTTATAAGGAAAGTAATCCTATCAGATCAGGGCCCACCCTTACCGCCCATCTAAACTTAATCTACTTCCATGGTAGCTGAATGGACTGGGAGGAGTAGCTGATTGCTGAGCCCCACAGATACGACTCTCTTCAATACAGTTCCATTGAGGGTTAGAGCTTCAACCTGTTTTGGGGGGATGCATTTCAGTCTTTAGCGTCTTCCCAGGCCCTTTTCCACACACCATAACCTGTGATGATGCAACCACTCATCTGTACTTCCTCACAACATGACGTCTGGGCTCCAGAGAGTGAAGTAGCAGCCTCCAGTCCTCTTTAGGCCTGAACTTGGGAGGTCAGAGGCCACTTCAGCTACCTTTTTCTGGCCAAAATAAGTCATAGGCCAGTGCAGATGCCAACAATGGGAAAACAGATGCCTTCTCTTGATGTGAGAAGTGGCAAGTGAGCACAGGGAGAGAGACATTATTGGGGGCTATATCTGGAGTGTGTTCACCACGGAGACCTCATAGGACTGATCCCCGCTCAAGTGCATGGAGATTTCCTGGTCTAGGACTCGCTTTCCTTGCTCCTTCATCAGACTCTTTCTCCCGAAATTCCCAATAGGCTCCAGCTGAACCGCCAAAATCTATTCCTGAGACTTGAGAAGTGTTAATCTAAATGAAAAAATGCGCCAATTTTATTAATACTCATTAACAGACTTAATTATGCAGTGTGTCCTATACTGTCAATAACATAGGGGGCTGTTGCTGTAGAAATGAGAATTCGGTGCACACTTCTCCCTTCATTATCTCAGCATGTGGGATTACTGGTGATATCTAAGCAGAGAGAATATTTTCCCCTTTGGGTGTCTACACTCAGTGCTAACCCCACCCCTGGTTGGAATCAGGCTGCCTTCTCTGGGTTCCCAGAACCCCAACATTTACCTGTTTGTTGTTTGCCTGTTTATATCTCAATAGCTTTGTTGTGATTTAATCCACATTCTTCATACTGAGGCCTGTTCTAGCAACATTGGATCAGAATAACCCTGTATCTTTCCTATCAGATCACCAGCCCTCCCTCTGCTACACACTGAATACCTCTGGGGAACTTTAAACAGTGCTGCCTCTGGATCCCACCCAGACAGGCACTGATTTACTGAGTTCGGCTGCACTGGTGCTGTGAAAACTCCCCAGGTGATTCTAATGTGCAGCTGGGAACGCTGTTCTAAGCTGCAGACTCCTTTAAGGTAGGAGATGTCTTAGGGGTACACAGTAGGTCCTTAATATAAAACAAGTGAATGAATGGCCTGCCTTCCTTCTTGGGGAACTGAATCTGCTTCCTTAGGCTCCCAGTTCCTGATGAAGGCCTTGAGATATTTGTTTTATTTGTCCTTGCAATTAAAGTAGTGGAGATGGGAAAAAGGACAGGCATTTTAAGGTTTTGTTTGTTTGGTCTCTCCTTCCTCAAGAGGGAAGCAGAGCTTGGAAACTTGGATTGTTGAAAATATTTTATTACTCTTGGAGATGAAAAGCTTAGGAGCCTAAGGGCTGCAAGGCAAATGGGGGTCTAGCGTAGCGTGGGGGTTTGGGGGCACTCTGTGGATCAGCACCCGACACACATGCAACACTTACTGGGTGCCAAGCACCATACTGAGGGCTTCATTTACCACTAACCCCTGCTGTGACCTGACCCCCATGTGGTAGACACAATGGCTGTTCACTTTATGATGGGGAAACTGAGGCACTGAGAGGTTAAGTGGGTGACCTCAAATTGGCAAGAACTGGAAGGGAGCTTCCCCAAGACTGGAAGGGTATGGGATTGCGAGGGTGATGAGGGGTGGTGGGCTTAGATCCTGGTTTCTTTGGTGCGGGTGGCTGGAGGTGGACACACCATGATGGTATTCTGTGAGGTCCCACTTGGAGCACTGGACGTGTCATTCTGGGGCCTCCAGACAGTATTGTGTTGTCCAGTCAGAGCAGGCATCAAAGGGTCTCCAGATGGGCCTCCCCGGTGGAGCTGCAGTTGAGCGATGGGTTGCCAGGCTGCCCACAGCCTCTGCAGCGCCGGTTCGATCCCTGCTGCTCCCCAGCCACCGGAGGAGGGTCCCACATGGCGCGCAGACCTCTCCTGCCGCCCGCTGCTCCCCTCAGCAGTGTACTTCAGTCCTTCTGCCTGCTCTGCTCCCCGCTCTGGCTCTGGTGAATTCTCTCGCCCTCCCGCGCTTCTGACTGTACCCAGTGCTTGTATAAATAAATTAAAAAAATAAATAAATCTTTAAAAAAAAAAAAAGGGGTCTCCAGAGATGTTCTGGATTACAGATGAACTCCTCCCTCTCTCCATCGAACACCCAAAAGTGTCTCCCCACATCCCCCATCTCCTGTCAAAGGACTTTAGTAGGTGCCTTCTCGACTTGTATTTCATTTTCCATATGACAACTAAAGCATGAACATGGCTCATAGCTGCTGCTGTGGTGGGAGTGTTGGCACAGGATGGTGGCAATTTTGCTTCTGGAGCTCTCCTTCTGCTTTGACCAAGTTCAAGGCCACTCCCTCCTTAGCTCCTGGAGAATGTTCCCACCTTTCACCCCTCCCTGTCCTTGCTGCCCTGAAGTTCCCACCAGTTCAAGTGGCCTGGCCCCAGCATGCCTCTTGCCTCAGCTTGTCAGACCTGGGTTGGTTCAGGGAGATTAGGAGCCCAGCCTGGCTGAATTCAGGGCAGCATTAACTTGTTCACCAACTTGTGATTGCTCTGAGCCACTGTAGGGTAAAGAAAAAATGTCAGGCTTTTTTGCCCCCCCCCCCTTCAGGAGAGATGATGGATCCTTGCGGTCCTGAATGCATGCCTGATGGCGGGCACCTGGAATAGGGTGTGGGCATAGGTAGATGGGATTCACCTGGGCTAAGACTGTGCTTTTAAGGGCGGTGTCACGGGGACACCAGCAGAAGCAGAAGCCAAAAGAGAAGCTGAGAGAGGAGCAAGAGAAGCAGAAGCCAAAAGAGAAACCGAGAGAGGAGCAAGAGAAGCAGAAGCTGAGAGAAGGCCGGAGAGCCCAGAGTGAAGACTTGCTGGGGGCTGGGAGGCCTGCCAGCCTCCCGGCCCCCCAGCACCCCTGCCTGCCATATGCCTGGTGAACCCCAATAAAAGACCTGCAAAACCCCTGAGGGCTCCAGAACTCCTCCTTTACCCGGTCTGCTGGATCCTAGAAAACCTGCACTGTGTCCATTCCTGCCTCTACAGACACTAAGCTCCAAACCAGCCCGAAAAAATGCTTATAAGTCCTGGTTAAAGGGCCACTGCCACCTCTGCTCCCCTCACCCTCCCCTCAAAAACGAAACAAAACAAAACAAAAACATTCCTGTCAGGTGCATGCATGCTAGGAAGAGATCTGTATTTGATTGTTTTCATTCGTGACTGGTTTTACTTAATAGGATTTAGATGTTCCGAGGAAAGGGGGGGCTTTAAGGGGGCTGCAGGTGACAGATGGATGAAGGGATGGGCCTCTTCAAAGATAAAGACAAGGTCCTTTCCTGGCCTTTGACAGAATCTGCAGGATCTCCAAGAAAAAGCAGGCAAGTTAAAGAAGCCTGTGGAAAGTCAAGTTTGTTGCACAAAAGGAAAGAGTACCAAAAGTATTTGTTCTCCATCGTAGCATGTGTCATGTGTATGAACATCTGCACTTGGTGCCTGGCGCTGCTCCTCCACTCTTCTTGTCCCCATAGTACAGCTGGGAAGAGTATGATCAGACAGGTTATGCAACATCTAGAGACCACACAGCAGGCACTGAGATGAGCCTTAGCTTCAGTCTCTCCCAAGAGCCTTGCTTTTTGGAGCTCTGCAGAAAGGCAATGGAAGGAGAAGCCAGAACAGACTGTTGTCAGCGGTTCTTAGCCTGGATGCACATTAAAATCAGCTGGGGAGTTTTTAAAACAGCGCTGGTGCCCAGGGCCCACCCCAGAGAGGCTGATTTAATTGAATCGAGCTGCGACCTGGGCATCGGTATGCTTTTAAAGCTCCCCAGGTGACTGTGATGTGCAGCCAGGCCTGGGAACTCCGGCTGCAAAGACCAGAGTTGGGAGTCAGTCCTGAGGTGACCTGGACAGAGCAGGCGCCTATGGAGCTGAGCCAGCCAGCGCGTTGTGGAGACCGGGGGAGGGGTGACTGGGATTGTTATTGCTTTATTCTTCCTGCTTTTTTTTGATAAGTGACTCTGCATCCAAGATAGACTTTAAGAACTTTCAACACCATGGTTCCCCAGATAAAGCACAAAAAGAAGGACTTATTGAAAACTTCCTTCATTTTCTCAGAAGCTAGAGAACCAACCTGCCCCGCATAGGACACAAACACTGTGAACCATCCCTCACCCGTCCTGAAACCAGATGAATCGAGAACTTGGAATTAACCCACATCTAAATGAAAAACAATTTTTTAAATTATGGTAAAATATATATGACAAAAATTTACTATTTGCACCATTTTTAAGTGGGTAGGTCAGTTGCATTAAATACACTCATCCATCACCATTTCCCAGCTGCAGAGCTATTTTTATCCTGCAAAATCAAAACTGCATCCATTAAACAATAACTCCCCAGGTCCCCAGCCTCTGGCAGTCACCTTTCTACTGTCTCTATGAATCTGACTTCAGCCCAAAAGTTAATTATACTTCTGACTTCAGCCCAAAGTTAATTATACTAATATCAGATCAAATTTAAACAACAGTAACTACCTTTGCAAGAGCAATTGATTATCAGCAACAACGCAGGTTCTGCTGCATTCTCCCTATTGGAGAGATGATCTGTTGAGTCTATGTGCTCACAGAGGAAACCATCTAGCCACTGTGGCAGGCTTAGGTGGAGCCAGGCTACTGGGCCTGACCAATGGAAAATGGGCAGAAGTGATGCATGTCATTCCCAGGCTGGGCCCCTACCATACTCTCTTCTCCTTCCACAGCAACCTCAGGGGTGGAGCCTGAATCCTTGAATTCCTGCCTGGAGCCCAGCCATCAGAGTTGGTGCCTCACCTGCATCAAACTGGCACATGAGCAAGAAATGAAACTGAGCTATTGGGCATATTTGTGACTGCAGCAGGACCTGTCCTATCCTGACTCATGGAGAGAAGTTAAGTGACCGACCCAGATCACATAACGAGGAGTGGCTGGCATCAGGAGGAAACCCTAGCTCTCGCTGATCCCAAATATGGTGGTCTTCTGCATTCTACTCCCCTACTCTTACGGTGTCCTGTATTGCTTATTTGTGGTTATTAACGGAGAGAGGATAGGAGGACAAAAGTAAGAGGAAGGGGGGAAGGCTGGGAAGAAGGGAGGGAGACAGGGGGAAAGGATAAAGAAAGGAGCCTCTCTGGTGCCACAAGGGGTTAAACACAGCACTATGAAGCTATCCACAGGCTCTGCAGCACGAGTTCGATCCCCAGCCAGCCAGGGAGCTACCCACATGGCGCAGCAGACCTCCTCTGTCTCACCCACTGCTCCCCTCAGCAGCGTATTTCAGTAGATCCACCTGTTCTGTTCCCCACTCTGTCTCTGGTGAATCCTCTCACTCCCACACCTCTGGCCTGTACCCCAGCTTGTGTATGCGTAAATAAATAAATCTTTATTTTATTATTTTTTTTAAGATTTATTTGTTTTATTATTTATACAAGCACTGGGTACAGTCAGAAGCGCGGGAGGGTGAGAGAATTCACCAGAGCCAGAGCGGGGAGCAGAGCAGGCAGAAGGACCGAAGTACACTGCTGAGGGGAGCAGCGGGCGGCAGGAGAGGTCTGCGCGCCATGTGGGACCCTCCTCCAGTGGCCGGGGAGCAGCCGGGGATCGAACCGGTGCTGCAGAGGCCGCAGGCAGCTTCGCAACCCAGCGCTCAACCGCTGCGCCACCGGGGAGGCCCAATAAATAAATCTTTAAAAAACAAAAAGCATAAAGGAAGGAAAGAAAGTGTTTACTTCTGTACGAAGTTAGGCATTTTAAAGTCTCTTCACACCAACCAGCCTTGTCTATATAATGCCTCCCCGGTAAAGAAAAATGAATCAAATTTCATTTGCTGAGCTCCCTCCTCCAGTTGATAAAAATCCTAGCAGCCTCTGGTACTCAAGGCAGGCAGACGTTTAAACCACTCTTCTTTAAGAGAGGCTTCTGCGGCAATTTATTTTCTGTCACTGCCTCTGTTTCTGTCTATGAAGGATGATATTTTGTTCACCTTTGGTGCCTTCACCCTGTTGTATTCTGCAGTAAATGTCCCCAAACAAAGCTTGCACTATCCATTCCGCAGGCCGTCTCTGCTGATGTCCCCCCCAGCACCCCGAGGCACATTCTCAGTCTTTGGTCTAAACATAATAACACAATGTCATTTCTTCTCAGCGTATCACCCTCTACTATCTCCTGTTGAGTGGGGGTGTGTGTGTTTAAAAAAAAATGTTTCAAAGAGCCTCTCTTCTTTATTCTCTATCAATACAGCCTGCGTCAGCACTCGGAGTGAGCCCGGGCTTGACAACCCTTTCAAAACTTAGAAGAGAGAGGTGCAGGGGGATGGCCGAGAGAGCGCGCATTTGTCTGGGAACTTGGAAACAAAAAGCAAAGTTGGATTTAAAGTGGCAACCGTGCTGAGAAGAATAGTGCCGGAGAATGCCACGGTGTGAACTCACCATGACGGCGCCGTAAGTCCTTTTTTAACTCAAACTTTGAAACAGGGTAGGGTGGGCACATTTAGCAACGAAAACACAAACATTCACCAAGGCCTCCTGGATGGCAGAGGCTGTGCGTTATCCCCCACAGCGGGCGTGCTGGGTGACGTGGGCCAGCCTGAGCCTCTCTCTGCTCCTCTGTTCGTTGGAGTGAATAATACCTACCAGCCAGAGGCACTGGAGGCTTTCGTGAGGAGGGTGTACAGTACTTGGCATGTGGGGATCACTCTCTCCTCATTCAAATCATCCTTCCTGTGGGTTAGATATTGCCCCACTGTAAAATCCATCCTCCTGAGAGGATGGGCAGCCAGGGCAGCTGGGGTCATGCTGAGGAGATGGAGTAGAAAGTTGGAAGGGCCAGAGGAGAAACGGTACCCTAAGGAGAAGCAGGGGATGCAGAAGAAATCCAAGCTTCCTTTCCTTGAACTTGACCTTCCGGGGGAGAAACTGGCTTTCTATTTTATAAGAGGTCCCTACTGAGAAGTTCCTACTATTTTCTCTTGCTGATGTTCTAGTGTCTGAAATTCCCCCCCCCCCACTACATTGATTTGAGCCTTCAGGTATTTGTCAAGCACCGGCCGTCTTCACTGGGGAGGCAGCTGGCTGAGGAGGCACATAGAGGCTCTGAAGGGGATCAAAGTCTTACTACAATGAGGAAAAGCTCTGGTGGTAGAGTTTTAGGAACTGATTGCTGCACTTCTGGAAGCAGGAGGTGTTTTCCAGGGGCTGTTGAAATTGCAGTGTGCAATTTCTTTATTCTACTTGACAGTCATCGTTTGGCGCACTTAGGCTTTCCTGGTTCCTGCACTAGGGACTGGAGAGGTAGAGGAATGAGACCAAGTTCCACTTCTTGTACTTCCTCATGTTCCACTAAGCTTCTCCTTAGGGTGCCCTCTGCTTTCCTCAACACCACATGGCCATATATTCATCCCACATCCTTAGTTGCAGTGGTGGCAAAGGCTACTTTCCATCGCCTGCTGATGTCAGTGTTGTGTGAGTCAGAAAGTGCTGGAATTTCTCAGGGATCACTATAGACATGGCAGTGACCCAGAGGTGGTGTGGAGATCTGTGGAAGCTGGACGTGGGTCTTGAAAGAAGAGTGGGTGGTAAAGAGGGGAAGAGAAAAGGAGAAAGACATTTCAGGTAGAAATATAACACAGGGCCTCCCTGGCGGCGCAAGGGGTTAAGCACC
Source organism: Talpa occidentalis (assembly GCF_014898055.3). Lineage (NCBI taxonomy): Eukaryota > Metazoa > Chordata > Mammalia > Eulipotyphla > Talpidae > Talpa > Talpa occidentalis. Next base: position 14,888 of record NW_023602055.1, read on the forward strand.
ACACTATGAAGCAAGCCACAGCCTCTGCAATATGAGTTTGATCTCTGGCTGGCCAGGGAGATACTCACATGGCGCAGCAGACCTCTCCTGTCTCACCCGCTGCCCCCCTCATCAGTG
>NW_023602056.1:0-15000 GCF_014898055.3 Talpa occidentalis
AAAGATGCCAATAGTTGTCTGATATATTTTGGTGCTCCTTCGTTTGGTGAATATATATTAATGAGTGTTATTTCTTCATGAAGTATTTTCCTCTTGATCATAATGTAGTGACCATTGGGGTCTCTTTTTAACTTTTTGAGTTGGAAATGTTTTACCTGATATAAGTATAGCTGTTCCTGCTTTCTTTTTTGGTCCATTTGCTTGTAGAATTGTTTTCCATCCTTTAACTTTGAGGTTATTTTTATCTTTTGTAGCTAAATGTGTTTCCTGGAGACAGCAAAAGGTTGGGTTTTATTTCTTAATCCAGCCTGCGACTCTGTGTCTTTTTATTAAAGAGTTTAGTCCATTTACATTTAGAGTTAATATTGATATGCTAGCATCTGTATTTGCCATTTTGTTTGTCTTTCCTTTGATTTTATTTATTTATTCTGTTAATAACTTTTTTTTGGCCTTCTTTCATTGTTATTCATCCCTCTGAGGTTCTGGCTTTAGGACTCCTTGTAGTAATTTTTGGAGTTGGGGGTTAGTCGTAATGAAATTCCAGAGTTTCTGTTTGTCTGGGAAGGTCCTTATTCTTTCTTCATAGAGGAAGGAGAGCTTTGCGGGATAGAGTATTCTTGGTTGGCATCTGTTTTCTTGGAGTCTGTTGACTATGTCCCTCCACTCTCTCCTTGCCCGTAGTGTTTCTTCGGAGAAGTCTGATGTCAGTCTGATTGGTTTTCCTTTGAATGTTATCTGTTTCTTCCCTCTTGTCAGCTTCATTATTTTTTCCTTGTCTTGGATTTTTGGGAGCTTTACCATTATGTGTCTTTCTGTATTTTTCCTTTCGTCATGGAAGTTTGGTGTTCTTCTTGCTTCTTTTTTTTTTTTTAATAGAGGCATGTTTTATTTATTTATTTGTTTGTTTATTTGTTTTTGTTTATACATGCACTGGGTACAGTCAGAAGCGCGGGAGGGTGAGAGAATTCACCAGAGCCAGAGCGGGGAGCAGAGCAGGCAGAAGGACCGAAGTACACTGCTGAGGGGAGCAGCGGGCGGCAGGAGAGGTCTGCACGCCACGTGGGACCCTCCTCAGGTGGCCGGGGAGCAGCAGAGGATCGAACTGGCGCCACAGAGGCTGCGGGCAGCATTGCAACCCAGTGCTCAACTGCTGCGCCACCGGGGAGGCCCCTCTTGCTTCTTGTATATCAATTTTCAGCTCCTTCTTCACGTTTGGGAAGTTCTCTTCAATTATCTCCTTGTATATTTTCTCTGTTCCTACATCTCTCTCCTCTCCTTCTGACATTCCTATAACTCTTATGTTTCCTTTCCTCATGGAGTCAGATAGTTCTCGAAGTCTTTCTTCGGTCTCTGTCCTTCGTACTTCTCTTTCCTTTTCTGTTTTGGTTCTTTTTATTTCTGTGTCTTCAAGAGTACTTATTCGTTCTTCCATTTCATCTATTTGCTTTCATTTCCTTAGCACCTCCATTAATTCTTTGATCTCCTGCATTTCTTTTACTTCCCTCTTTAGGGACTCAATTTCATTCTTCTGACCGTTGTTTTCCTTAATTACTTCCATCAGTTTTTTTTCATCACGGCAGTTTTAAGTTCTTTTTCTGGAAGGCTCAGAAGTTCTTCCAGTTCACCATAGTTGCAAGCTGGTGGGTGTTTTTTTTTTTTTTTTGTGCTGTGTCTTTTTTCTGAGGCGATGCTACTTTGCTTGTAGTTTTTCTTTTCCCTGCTGCCTGTCTTCTAATTTGCCTTATGCATTGGTACACTGTGCTGCTGGTACTAGCTGGCATCTTTTTGGTGTGTTCTTTCAGGAGTTTCAGGTACTGGCAATCCAAACGGGTAAAAAACTGTTCTGCCAGAAGTCTAGTGAGACAGTGGTACTTTGAGTATGTTAATGATCACTGTCACAGAAGCTCTCCTCCTTCTGTGTTTAGTTACACAGGTGCGTCTTGAAGTCCCACAGACTTCCTTGGAGGTGGAGCACCTGGATCGCACACTGAGTTCCAAATCTCTGGATCCTCCTCTGGGCGCTGACTTCCTGCCAGGTGGGACCGTGCTTGTGGGGGCCTTCAGATCACCTCTGACTGCACAGGGAACCTTCTCTCTCTGGCTCCATGGGGAGCTTTCTGCCAGATTCAAGCAGTCTTTATTGAAGATAGGTCCCTGTTCTAAAATGGCACTTTGGAGACAGGCATACTCTTCTGCATGCCCAGTCTGCCCTGGCTGTGGGTGTCCGCTCCGCTTCTGGGTTTGGACTGCTGGCCTGAAGGGGCCTGGCATGGGCAAACTTCCCAGCTCACCTCTGGCTCCTCCGGGAGCCTTCTGCCGGTTTCAAGCAGTCTTTAATGAAGAAAGGTCCCTATTCTAAAATGGCGATTCGGATACAGGCACACTCTTCCATGCGCCTGGTCTGCCCCGGCCCTGGGTGCCCACTCCCCCTCTGGGTTCGGACTGCTGGCCAAAAGGGGCCTGGCCTGGGCGAACTTCCAAGCTCACCTCTGGCTCCTCTGGGGTCTTTACTGAAGAAAAGTCCCTATTCTAAAATGGCGACTCGGAGACAGACGCACTCTCCCGCACACCGGGTTGGCCCCTGCTGTGGGTGCCCACTCCCTCCCTGGGCTTGGATGGCTGGCCAGAAGGGGCCTGGCCTGGGCAAACTTGCCAGCTCACCTCTGGATCTTCCGGGAGCCTTCTGCCAGTTTCAAGCAGTCTTCATTGAAGAAAGGTCCCTGTTCTAAAAAGGCAATTTGGAGACAGGCACACTCTCCAGCACACTGGATCTGCCCCAGTCATGGGTGCCCGCTCACCATCTGGGCTCAGACTGCTGGTCAGAAGGGGCCTGGCTTGGGCGAACTTCCCAGCTCACCTCTGACCCCTTTGGGAGCCTTCTGCCAGTTTCAAGCAGTCTTTACTGAAGAAAGGTCCCTATTCTAAAATGGTGATTCAGATACAGGCACACTCTTCCATGCGCCCCGTCTGCCCTGGCCCTGGGTGCCACTCTGGGATTGGGCTCCCCCTCTGGGATTAGACTGCTGGCCAGAAGGGGCCCGGCCTGGGCAAACTTCCCAGCTCACCTTTTCAGCTCCTTTGGGAGCCTTCTGCCGGTTTCAAGCAGTCCTTATTGAAGAAAGGTCCCTATGCTAAAACGGTGATTCAGAGAAAGGCACACTCTTGGGCGTGCCCTGTATGCCCCGGCCATGGGTGCCCGCTCCCCCTCTGGGCTCGGACTGCTGGTCAGAAGGGGCCTGGCTTGGACGAACTTCCCAGCTCACCTCTGACTCCTCTGGGAGCCTTCTGCCCCTTTCAAGTAGTCTTTACTGAAGAAAGGTCCCTATTCTATGGGGTGTTGGTGATTTTTTCTGGTCACTAGGTGGCACCAGAGATCTCTCCTAGTGTCCTTGGGGAGCTGTTTTTTTTTACTCCATGGGACAGGGGAAAAGAGTGGGAGTGGTGGGGAAAGCCTCAATGGCTTTGGGGTGCTGTGTCTGCCTTGTGACCCACCATCGTGGGGATCCCACACCCCGAATTTCGTGCCCTGGGTCTCAGTTCCAAAGCCCTCAGGTCCAGGACGCGGGCTGTAGCCCAGTTCAGTGTCCACAGAAATGGCGCCTTTTGCATCCCGCTCCCTTTCCAGGCGCCTGGTTTCTGATTACTCAGTGAGGGACGTTCACCTTAGAGAGGGCCCCCATGAGTCTCCGTGCAAGCCTAGGTCGCAGGCGCAGGGACCTGGGCAGCCGCAATCCGCGAATCCTTTTCAAGGGCACCACTTTTCCGAAAAAGCTTACTGGCTGGCCTGGGGCTGTGTATAGGTCTCTGGGAGTCTTTGTTTTTCTCTATGGGCGCCTGGAGCTGTTCGCTTACCTCCATGGTGAATGTTGCAGGGTTCTCCACAGCTCCAGTTCACAGGGTGTGGTGGCTGAAATAGTTCCTTTCCACTCACAGTCCGTCTTGATGCATAGTTTGTTCCTCTTGGTTGTTTTAGGCTTTTGGTTTTTATTCTCATTTCTGTTGATTGGAGAGTGCGGACTTTGTGGGTAGGGGAGGGTAGCAGGGTTCTGAGCTTTCCTCCCTTCTAGCTCTCTTTTATGGTAACTTTCCTCTTCGGGTAGTTTGCTGGAGTCACCAGTTTATCTTCCGTTTCCCAGTTCTTACTGGGACCTGCCACTTTTCCTCCCTATTAACGTTTTTTTTAATGGGAGATCTTACTTGAAGCGTTTCATCGCCGCCATGTTGATTCGCCCCTCCGAAGAACAGGATTTAATCCTCTTTTCTATATTTTTTAAGATTTATTTTTTTATTTATACAAGCACTGGGTACAGTCAGCAGTGCGGGAGGGTGAGACAATTCACCAGAGCCAGAGGTGGGAGGGATACAGGCAGACAGACGAAACACAGTGCTGAGGTGAGCAGTGGGCAGGGCAGGGAAGGTCTGCATGCAATATGGGACCCTCACTGGTGGACAGGGATATAAACGGTGCTGCAGAGACTCCAGTCAGCTTCAAGCCCAGCACGCAACCGCAGCACCACAGGGAAGGCCATACCCTTTTCGATTTTTAAGTAATTAAGGACTAGTATCCGTGGTTGGGGGGATAAGGGGTCCTCTGTACCCATGGGGGTATGGGGCCCTAAGCCCCATAGGGGGTCCAGGACCTCAAGCCCATTAGGGGAATGGTAAATCTTCCCCCTGGGTGACACCTGCAACCTCCTCTCACACTAAAATGAACAGGGGTAGGCCGTGTGCCCGAAGATTCCATAGATGGAGGGGCGGGGTCACTGTCAGGGAGGGTACCCACTGAAAGCTACAGACAAGCGGCGACCGTGGACACATCCAAAACTACAGACAGAAATGACGACGCAGAAAGCCCCGGGCAAACCAGCACCACTCAAAGGGAGAGTCCTCACCTGGTCCAGCAGCGCTGATGAACCACAGACTCCGACCCCGTATGGAGCCTGACATCGCAGACCCGACTGCACACACACAAAGGAGCATTTCTCAGGGCTGCTGGTAGCGGGCGCTGGTGAGGGGTTCGGAGACCCAGAATCGGCTTGTGGGTAGGGGTACCTATACCCCCATGGGGGAATGGGGCTCTGCTCCCCAAGGGGAAACAGAACGATACTCACACTTGGGGTAAGGGAAAATCATCCCCCTGGGGGACACCTGCACCATCCACTCACACTCACAACCCCAGGCACAGGCAGAGCGCCCGAAGACGCCCTAGACGGAGGGGCGGGGTCACCGTCAGGGAGGGCACCCCCGTAAGCCACAGGTCTCTTCCAAAACTGCAGGTTGACAGGCCCCCTGCACTTCACAGAGCCGGTTCAGGGGCACACCTGCAGCACTCAGGTGCGCCCGAAGACGCCCTAGACGGAGGGGCGGGGTCACCGTCAGGGAGGGCAAGCCCTGCAAGCCTCGGACTGTCTGCGTCCGCGGACCCTCCAAAACTGCAGGCAGACAGGTCGGTGCGGAAAGCCCCTGGCAAGCCAGCAGCACTCAAAGGGGAAGAGTCCTCACCTGGCCAGGCAGCGCTGATGAGCCTCAGGCCCCGCCCCCGGCCGGAGCCTGACCCCGCCCGCCGGACTCTGCCTGTGCAAAGGTGCACTTCACAGAGCCGCCGCTAGGGGGCGCTGGCGAGGGGGGGGGGTTCGGGGACCCTCAGCCCCAAGAGGGTAGGGGGACCTCTGCAACCACGGGGGTACAGAGTCCAAGGCCCCCTGCAAGGTGCAGGGACCGCAAGCCCGTTTTGGCCATGGGGCCCTCTTCCCCTCGGGGGACACCTGCAACCTCCTCCGCACTCACAACCCGAGGGGCTGACATTGCGCCGACGACGCCATAGACGGAGGGGCGGGGTCACCGTCAGGGAGGGTACCCCCTGGTGCCTCGGACTGGCTGCGACCGCGGCCTCCTCCAAAGCTGCAGGCAGACAGGTCGGCGGGGAAAGGCCCGGGCAACCCGGCAGCACTCAAAGGGGAAGAGTCCTCACCTGGCCAGGCAGCGCTTATGAGCCTCAGGCTCCGCCCCCGGCCGGAGCCTGACCCCGCCCACCGGACTCTGCCTGAGCACAGGTGCAGTTCACAGGGCCGCCGCTAGGGGGCGCGGGCGAGGGGTTTCGGGGACCCTCAGCCCCCACGGGGGTAGGGGACCCTCTACCCCAGGGGGAAACGCGACCCTCTTCCCCCTTGGGGGAACGGTAAATCTTCCTCCCGGGGCACACCTGCACCCTCCTCTCAGACTCACAAACCCAGGGGCAGGACGTGTGGCCCAAGACGCCCTAGACGAAGGGGCGGGGTCACCGTCAGGGAGGGCCACCCCCCAAAGCCACAGACAGACGGTGCCCGCGGCGTCCTCCAAAACTGCAGGCAGACAGGCCGGCGGGGAAAGCCCTTAGCATCCCAGCACCACTCACAGTGGAAGAGTCCTCACCTGGCTCAGCAGCGCTGCTGAGCCCCAGGCTCCGCCCCCGGCCGGAGCCTGACCCCGCCCACCGGACTCTCCCTGAGCACAGGTGCACTTCATAGAGCCGCCGGTGGGGGGGGCCGGTGAGGGGGATGGGCACCCTCAGTCCGAAGGGGGCAGGGTGCCACCTACCCCATGGGGAAAGGGGACGCTCTTCCCCCATGGGGGAAGGAGGCCAACTTCCCCCTTGGGGAACGGTAAACCCTCCCCCGGGGCACACCTGCAGCCTCCTCTGGCACTCACACCCCCAGGGGCAGGCCGTGCGCCCGAAGACGCCCTAGACGGAGGGGCGGGGTCACCGTCAGGGAGGGCAAGCCCTGCAAGCCTCGGACTGTCTGCGTCCGCGGCCCCCTCCAAAACTGCAGGCAGACAGGTCGGTGCGGAAAGCCCCTGGCAAGCCAGCAGCACTCAAAGGGGAAGAGTCCTCACCTGGCCAGGCAGCGCTGATGAGCCTCAGGCCCCGCCCCCGGCCGGAGCCTGACCCCGCCCGCCGGACTCTGCCTGTGCAAAGGTGCACTTCACAGAGCCGCCGCTAGGGGGCGCTGGCGAGGGGGGGTGCGGTTCGGGGACCCTCAGCCCCAAGAGGGTAGGGGGACCTCTGCAACCACGGGGGTACAGAGTCCAAGGCCCCCTGCAAGGTGCAGGGACCGCAAGCCCGTTTTGGCCATGGGGCCCTCTTCCCCTCGGGGGACACCTGCAACCTCCTCCGCACTCACACCCCGAGGGGCTGACATTGCGCCGACGACGCCATAGACGGAGGGGCGGGGTCACCGTCAGGGAGGGTACCCCCTGAGTGCCTCGGACTGGCTGCGACCGCGGCCTCCTCCAAAGCTGCAGGCAGACAGGTCGGCGGGGAAAGGCCCGGGCAACCCGGCAGCACTCAAAGGGGAAGAGTCCTCACCTGGCCAGGCAGCGCTTATGAGCCTCAGGCTCCGCCCCCGGCCGGAGCCTGACCCCGCCCACCGGACTCTGCCTGAGCACAGGTGCAGTTCACAGGGCCGCCGCTAGGGGGCGCGGGCGAGGGGTTTCGGGGACCCTCAGCCCCCACGGGGGTAGGGGACCCTCTACCCCAGGGGGAAACGCGACCCTCTTCCCCCTTGGGGGAACGGTAAATCTTCCTCCCGGGGCACACCTGCACCCTCCTCTCAGACTCACAAACCCAGGGGCAGGACGTGTGGCCCAAGACGCCCTAGACGAAGGGGCGGGGTCACCGTCAGGGAGGGCCACCCCCCAAGCCACAGACAGACGGTGCCCGCGGCGTCCTCCAAAACTGCAGGCAGACAGGCCGGCGGGGAAAGCCCTTAGCATCCCAGCACCACTCACAGTGGAAGAGTCCTCACCTGGCTCAGCAGCGCTGCTGAGCCCCAGGCTCCGCCCCCGGCCGGAGCCTGACCCCGCCCACCGGACTCTCCCTGAGCACAGGTGCACTTCATAGAGCCGCCGGTGGGGGGGGCCGGTGAGGGGGATGGGCACCCTCAGTCCGAAGGGGGCAGGGTGCCACCTACCCCATGGGGAAAGGGGACGCTCTTCCCCCATGGGGGAAGGAGGCCAACTTCCCCCTTGGGGAACGGTAAACCCTCCCCCGGGGCACACCTGCAGCCTCCTCTGGCACTCACACCCCCAGGGGCAGGCCGTGCGCCCGAAGACGCCCTAGACGGAGGGGCGGGGTCACCGTCAGGGAGGGCAAGCCCTGCAAGCCTCGGACTGTCTGCGTCCGCGGCCCCCTCCAAAACTGCAGGCAGACAGGTCGGTGCGGAAAGCCCCTGGCAAGCCAGCAGCACTCAAAGGGGAAGAGTCCTCACCTGGCCAGGCAGCGCTGATGAGCCTCAGGCCCCGCCCCCGGCCGGAGCCTGACCCCGCCCGCCGGACTCTGCCTGTGCAAAGGTGCACTTCACAGAGCCGCCGCTAGGGGGCGCTGGCGAGGGGGGGTGCGGTTCGGGGACCCTCAGCCCCAAGAGGGTAGGGGGACCTCTGCAACCACGGGGGTACAGAGTCCAAGGCCCCCTGCAAGGTGCAGGGACCGCAAGCCCGTTTTGGCCATGGGGCCCGCTTCCCCTCGGGGGACACCTGCAACCTCCTCCGCACTCACACCCCGAGGGGCTGACATTGCGCCGACGACGCCATAGACGGAGGGGCGGGGTCACCGTCAGGGAGGGTACCCCCTGAGTGCCTCGGACTGGCTGCGACCGCGGCCTCCTCCAAAGCTGCAGGCAGACAGGTCGGCGGGGAAAGGCCCGGGCAACCCGGCAGCACTCAAAGGGGAAGAGTCCTCACCTGGCCAGGCAGCGCTTATGAGCCTCAGGCTCCGCCCCCGGCCGGAGCCTGACCCCGCCCACCGGACTCTGCCTGAGCACAGGTGCAGTTCACAGGGCCGCCGCTAGGGGGCGCGGGCGAGGGGTTTCGGGGACCCTCAGCCCCCACGGGGGTAGGGGACCCTCTACCCCAGGGGGAAACGCGACCCTCTTCCCCCTTGGGGGAACGGTAAATCTTCCTCCCGGGGCACACCTGCACCCTCCTCTCAGACTCACAAACCCAGGGGCAGGACGTGTGGCCCAAGACGCCCTAGACGAAGGGGCGGGGTCACCGTCAGGGAGGGCCACCCCCCCAAGCCACAGACAGACGGTGCCCGCGGCGTCCTCCAAAACTGCAGGCAGACAGGCCGGCGGGGAAAGCCCTTAGCATCCCAGCACCACTCACAGTGGAAGAGTCCTCACCTGGCTCAGCAGCGCTGCTGAGCCCCAGGCTCCGCCCCCGGCCGGAGCCTGACCCCGCCCACCGGACTCTCCCTGAGCACAGGTGCACTTCATAGAGCCGCCGGTGGGGGGGGCCGGTGAGGGGGATGGGCACCCTCAGTCCGAAGGGGGCAGGGTGCCACCTACCCCATGGGGAAAGGGGACGCTCTTCCCCCATGGGGGAAGGAGGCCAACTTCCCCCTTGGGGAACGGTAAACCCTCCCCCGGGGCACACCTGCAGCCTCCTCTGGCACTCACACCCCCAGGGGCAGGCCGTGCGCCCGAAGACGCCCTAGACGGAGGGGCGGGGTCACCGTCAGGGAGGGCAAGCCCTGCAAGCCTCGGACTGTCTGCGTCCGCGGCCCCCTCCAAAACTGCAGGCAGACAGGTCGGTGCGGAAAGCCCCTGGCAAGCCAGCAGCACTCAAAGGGGAAGAGTCCTCACCTGGCCAGGCAGCGCTGATGAGCCTCAGGCCCCGCCCCCGGCCGGAGCCTGACCCCGCCCGCCGGACTCTGCCTGTGCAAAGGTGCACTTCACAGAGCCGCCGCTAGGGGGCGCTGGCGAGGGGGGTGCGGTTCGGGGACCCTCAGCCCCAAGAGGGTAGGGGGACCTCTGCAACCACGGGGGTACAGAGTCCAAGGCCCCCTGCAAGGTGCAGGGACCGCAAGCCCGTTTTGGCCATGGGGCCCTCTTCCCCTCGGGGGACACCTGCAACCTCCTCCGCACTCACAACCCGAGGGGCTGACATTGCGCCGACGACGCCATAGACGGAGGGGCGGGGTCACCGTCAGGGAGGGTACCCCCTGAGTGCCTCGGACTGGCTGCGACCGCGGCCTCCTCCAAAGCTGCAGGCAGACAGGTCGGCGGGGAAAGGCCCGGGCAACCCGGCAGCACTCAAAGGGGAAGAGTCCTCACCTGGCCAGGCAGCGCTTATGAGCCTCAGGCTCCGCCCCCGGCCGGAGCCTGACCCCGCCCACCGGACTCTGCCTGAGCACAGGTGCAGTTCACAGGGCCGCCGCTAGGGGCGCGGACGAGGGGTTTCGGGGACCCTCAGCCCCCACGGGGGTAGGGGACCCTCTACCCCAGGGGGAAACGCGACCCTCTTCCCCCTTGGGGGAACGGTAAATCTTCCTCCCGGGGCACACCTGCACCCTCCTCTCAGACTCACAAACCCAGGGGCAGGACGTGTGGCCCAAGACGCCCTAGACGAAGGGGCGGGGTCACCGTCAGGGAGGGCCACCCCCCCAAGCCACAGACAGACGGTGCCCGCGGCGTCCTCCAAAACTGCAGGCAGACAGGCCGGCGGGGAAAGCCCTTAGCATCCCAGCACCACTCACAGTGGAAGAGTCCTCACCTGGCTCAGCAGCGCTGCTGAGCCCCAGGCTCCGCCCCCGGCCGGAGCCTGACCCCGCCCACCGGACTCTCCCTGAGCACAGGTGCACTTCATAGAGCCGCCGGTGGGGGGGCCGGTGAGGGGGATGGGCACCCTCAGTCCGAAGGGGGCAGGGTGCCACCTACCCCATGGGGAAAGGGGACGCTCTTCCCCCATGGGGGAAGGAGGCCAACTTCCCCCTTGGGGAACGGTAAACCCTCCCCCGGGGCACACCTGCAGCCTCCTCTGGCACTCACACCCCCAGGGGCAGGCCGTGCGCCCGAAGACGCCCTAGACGGAGGGGCGGGGTCACCGTCAGGGAGGGCAAGCCCTGCAAGCCTCGGACTGTCTGCGTCCGCGGCCCCCTCCAAAACTGCAGGCAGACAGGTCGGTGCGGAAAGCCCCTGGCAAGCCAGCAGCACTCAAAGGGGAAGAGTCCTCACCTGGCCAGGCAGCGCTGATGAGCCTCAGGCCCCGCCCCCGGCCGGAGCCTGACCCCGCCCGCCGGACTCTGCCTGTGCAAAGGTGCACTTCACAGAGCCGCCGCTAGGGGGCGCTGGCGAGGGGGGGTGCGGTTCGGGGACCCTCAGCCCCAAGAGGGTAGGGGGACCTCTGCAACCACGGGGGTACAGAGTCCAAGGCCCCCTGCAAGGTGCAGGGACCGCAAGCCCGTTTTGGCCATGGGGCCCTCTTCCCCTCGGGGGACACCTGCAACCTCCTCCGCACTCACACCCCGAGGGGCTGACATTGCGCCGACGACGCCATAGACGGAGGGGCGGGGTCACCGTCAGGGAGGGTACCCCCTGAGTGCCTCGGACTGGCTGCGACCGCGGCCTCCTCCAAAGCTGCAGGCAGACAGGTCGGCGGGGAAAGGCCCGGGCAACCCGGCAGCACTCAAAGGGGAAGAGTCCTCACCTGGCCAGGCAGCGCTTATGAGCCTCAGGCTCCGCCCCCGGCCGGAGCCTGACCCCGCCCACCGGACTCTGCCTGAGCACAGGTGCAGTTCACAGGGCCGCCGCTAGGGGGCGCGGGCGAGGGGTTTCGGGGACCCTCAGCCCCCACGGGGGTAGGGGACCCTCTACCCCAGGGGGAAACGCGACCCTCTTCCCCCTTGGGGGAACGGTAAATCTTCCTCCCGGGGCACACCTGCACCCTCCTCTCAGACTCACAAACCCAGGGGCAGGACGTGTGGCCCAAGACGCCCTAGACGAAGGGGCGGGGTCACCGTCAGGGAGGGCCACCCCCCAAGCCACAGACAGACGGTGCCCGCGGCGTCCTCCAAAACTGCAGGCAGACAGGCCGGCGGGGAAAGCCCTTAGCATCCCAGCACCACTCACAGTGGAAGAGTCCTCACCTGGCTCAGCAGCGCTGCTGAGCCCCAGGCTCCGCCCCCGGCCGGAGCCTGACCCCGCCCACCGGACTCTCCCTGAGCACAGGTGCACTTCATAGAGCCGCCGGTGGGGGGGGCCGGTGAGGGGGATGGGCACCCTCAGTCCGAAGGGGGCAGGGTGCCACCTACCCCATGGGGAAAGGGGACGCTCTTCCCCCATGGGGGAAGGAGGCCAACTTCCCCCTTGGGGAACGGTAAACCCTCCCCCGGGGCACACCTGCAGCCTCCTCTGGCACTCACACCCCCAGGGGCAGGCCGTGCGCCCGAAGACGCCCTAGACGGAGGGGCGGGGTCACCGTCAGGGAGGGCAAGCCCTGCAAGCCTCGGACTGTCTGCGTCCGCGGCCCCCTCCAAAACTGCAGGCAGACAGGTCGGTGCGGAAAGCCCCTGGCAAGCCAGCAGCACTCAAAGGGGAAGAGTCCTCACCTGGCCAGGCAGCGCTGATGAGCCTCAGGCCCCGCCCCCGGCCGGAGCCTGACCCCGCCCGCCGGACTCTGCCTGTGCAAAGGTGCACTTCACAGAGCCGCCGCTAGGGGGCGCTGGCGAGGGGGGGTGCGGTTCGGGGACCCTCAGCCCCAAGAGGGTAGGGGGACCTCTGCAACCACGGGGGTACAGAGTCCAAGGCCCCCTGCAAGGTGCAGGGACCGCAAGCCCGTTTTGGCCATGGGGCCCGCTTCCCCTCGGGGGACACCTGCAACCTCCTCCGCACTCACACCCCGAGGGGCTGACAGTGCGCCGACGACGCCATAGACGGACGGGCGGGGTCACCGTCAGGGAGGGTACCCCCTGAGTGCCTCGGACTGGCTGCGACCGCGGCCTCCTCCAAAGCTGCAGGCAGACAGGTCGGCGGGGAAAGGCCCGGGCAACCCGGCAGCACTCAAAGGGGAAGAGTCCTCACCTGGCCAGGCAGCGCTTATGAGCCTCAGGCTCCGCCCCCGGCCGGAGCCTGACCCCGCCCACCGGACTCTGCCTGAGCACAGGTGCAGTTCACAGGGCCGCCGCTAGGGGGCGCGGGCGAGGGGTTTCGGGGACCCTCAGCCCCCACGGGGGTAGGGGGCCCTCTACCCCAGGGGGAAACGCGACCCTCTTCCCCCTTGGGGGAACGGTAAATCTTCCTCCCGGGGCACACCTGCACCCTCCTCTCAGACTCACAAACCCAGGGGCAGGACGTGTGGCCCAAGACGCCCTAGACGAAGGGGCGGGGTCACCGTCAGGGAGGGCCACCCCCCCAAGCCACAGACAGACGGTGCCCGCGGCGTCCTCCAAAACTGCAGGCAGACAGGCCGGCGGGGAAAGCCCTTAGCATCCCAGCACCACTCACAGTGGAAGAGTCCTCACCTGGCTCAGCAGCGCTGCTGAGCCCCAGGCTCCGCCCCCGGCCGGAGCCTGACCCCGCCCACCGGACTCTCCCTGAGCACAGGTGCACTTCATAGAGCCGCCGGTGGGGGGGGCGGTGAGGGGGATGGGCACCCTCAGTCCGAAGGGGGCAGGGTGCCACCTACCCCATGGGGAAAGGGGACGCTCTTCCCCCATGGGGGAAGGAGGCCAACTTCCCCCTTGGGGAACGGTAAACCCTCCCCCGGGGCACACCTGCAGCCTCCTCTGGCACTCACACCCCCAGGGGCAGGCCGTGCGCCCGAAGACGCCCTAGACGGAGGGGCGGGGTCACCGTCAGGGAGGGCAAGCCCTGCAAGCCTCGGACTGTCTGCGTCCGCGGCCCCCTCCAAAACTGCAGGCAGACAGGTCGGTGCGGACAGCCCCTGGCAAGCCAGCAGCACTCAAAGGGGAAGAGTCCTCACCTGGCCAGGCAGCGCTGATGAGCCTCAGGCCCCGCCCCCGGCCGGAGCCTGACCCCGCCCGCCGGACTCTGCCTGTGCAAAGGTGCACTTCACAGAGCCGCCGCTAGGGGGCGCTGGCGAGGGGGGGTGCGGTTCGGGGACCCTCAGCCCCAAGAGGGTAGGGGGACCTCTGCAACCACGGGGGTACAGAGTCCAAGGCCCCCTGCAAGGTGCAGGGACCGCAAGCCCGTTTTGGCCATGGGGCCCGCTTCCCCTCGGGGGACACCTGCAACCTCCTCCGCACTCACACCCCGAGGGGCTGACAGTGCGCCGACGACGCCATAGACGGACGGGCGGGGTCACCGTCAGGGAGGGTACCCCCTGAGTGCCTCGGACTGGCTGCGACCGCGGCCTCCTCCAAAGCTGCAGGCAGACAGGTCGGCGGGGAAAGGCCCGGGCAACCCGGCAGCACTCAAAGGGGAAGAGTCCTCACCTGGCCAGGCAGCGCTTATGAGCCTCAGGCTCCGCCCCCGGCCGGAGCCTGACCCCGCCCACCGGACTCTGCCTGAGCACAGGTGCAGTTCACAGGGCCGCCGCTAGGGGGCGCGGGCGAGGGGTTTCGGGGACCCTCAGCCCCCACGGGGGTAGGGGACCCTCTACCCCAGGGGGAAACGCGACCCTCTTCCCCCTTGGGGGAACGGTAAATCTTCCTCCCGGGGCACACCTGCACCCTCCTCTCAGACTCACAAACCCAGGGGCAGGACGTGTGGCCCAAGACGCCCTAGACGAAGGGGCGGGGTCACCGTCAGGGAGGGCCACCCCCCCAAGCCACAGACAGACGGTGCCCGCGGCGTCCTCCAAAACTGCAGGCAGACAGGCCGGCGGGGAAAGCCCTTAGCATCCCAGCACCACTCACAGTGGAAGAGTCCTCACCTGGCTCAGCAGCGCTGCTGAGCCCCAGGCTCCGCCCCCGGCCGGAGCCTGACCCCGCCCACCGGACTCTCCCTGAGCACAGGTGCACTTCATAGAGCCGCCGGTGGGGGGGGCCGGTGAGGGGGATGGGCACCCTCAGTCCGAAGGGGGCAGGGTGCCACCTACCCCATGGGGAAAGGGGACGCTCTTCCCCCATGGGGGAAGGAGGCCAACTTCCCCCTTGGGGAACGGTAAACCCTCCCCCGGGGCACACCTGCAGCCTCCTCTGGCACTCACACCCCCAGGGGCAGGCCGTGCGCCCGAAGACGCCCTAGACGGAGGGGCGGGGTCACCGTCAGGGAGGGCAAGCCC
>NW_023602057.1:0-15000 GCF_014898055.3 Talpa occidentalis
TGTTAGAGTGAATGAATTTTCTCTGATATTCATAGGTTAAAGGCAGAGGCTGTTGTCCCTTAAAAAAACCACAAAGATAAAGATTATAATGAGAAAAATGTCAGGACTTTCCTGAAGATGGAATTTTAACACCAGAAGTTAGAACCTCTGTCTTTTTCTTCTTTCCATGTATATTAATGAGTCTTGGGCTCAGCAAAGTTGTGTTTGGTATTTATTTTCTCCTCCCAAATAAACTTTTTGTTTGTTTTCCATTTAAACAAACTTTTTAAGTAGTTTTAGATTTACAGAAAAGTTGCAAAGATAGTACAGAGTTCCCATTTGCCCAGTTTCCTTTGTTGTTATCACCTTGCATTGCAATTATACATCTGTCACAAGCAATGAACCATTACATTATTATTATAAACTGCATTATAAACTGCATGCTTTATTCATATTTCATAGACTTTCTCTTAATGACCTTTCTCACTTCCAGGATGTGAAATAATCTTTTTAATTTCTTCTAAAGAGCCCTTAGACTAAAGAGATTAAAACCTAACACAGATAGCTCAAGAGAGTTCAAGCTTAAAAGAGTGCAGTTATTTAACTTGATAGTTTTTCATAATCCATGTGCTTTTTCTCCTTCTAGCTCCGCTACAAAGAAACATTCCAAAAAAACAAAGGGAAATACCACACCGTGAAGGATGCCTTGGACATTGTCTACCATCGTAAAGTCACAGACGACATCAGTAAAGTCAGTTCCTATATTTAGTGTTAGGCTTAATAACCCAACAGCATTTTTTTTAATGTTCCTTTCCTAAAATTCTCTGTAGACAAGTAGAGTTTTATGTATAAACTTCGGTGTGACTTTATAGCTGTCTTTGTGGTTTTAACTACAGGTCAAATACAAGGAGAACTACATGAGTCAGTGGGAATCTGGAGGTCCATTCCTGATCGCCCAGAACATTTCCACCATCGGGCAGTTACTGATGCAGTCAGTGATGTGAGTCTTAAAATCTTTTTTACATATAAATTCATGTTTTCCTATGACTTCTGATATAAAATATGGCATAAAAACAAATTAAATACTTGGTTAGAGTTTAAATCTCGTGTATGGATGTTTAAATCATAAAACTCATTGTCAGATGAATGAACTTCAACTTGGAAAGAGAGAAAAATATTAAATTTATAAATCTAATGTTTTCTCTAGATGTGTGATATCATATTACAGTCTGGAAGTGATATACTCTATCTAGGTAATAACCTATTTTTGATTAGTTGGAAAGACTACTTCATGAAGCAAATAAGACATATAACAATGCTCATTTAGACAGAATTTTTTCTTTATATGAAAATCTTGTCACCAAACTTATGATCTATTCTCTAGAAAAGTATACCTGTTTAATTTGAATTGCTTTAATTAGTGTTGAAATGAAAATTTCTGTATACCATTCAATACACTAAAAAGTGAACAGAAATCAGTATTACTGGAAACTTCTCTTAAATAATTGCTGTAATACTTTATCATTCCATACACTTCATCTGTCAGTGCTTCTATTTGTTCTACTTGTATTAGTCCTAACCTACTGCTATTTGGAAATCTCTGATGATGTTCTAATCCCAGGTGAAATATAAAGAAGATCTGACCTGGCTTAAAGGCATTGGTTGCTATGCCTATGATACTCCTGACTTCACTCTGGCTGAAAAGAACAAGACTCTCTACAGCAAGGTATATCTACTCAAGGAAAATGGGTATATCCATTCAACATATTCCAGTGCCCACAGAGATACTCAGCATTGAAAAAGTAACCTTTCATATTTTCATCCATAACATTTCTTCTAGATCCTATAGAATACATTGTTCACTATCCTTAGGAATTTTTTGGTACTGACCTTATTGATTATAGTCAATTGTTTGAATTTGATGAAAAGTCATCTCAATGCAACTCCTCATGCCTCTTCTAGAGTTCCCTCCATATTAATATGCCTCTGGATGATTTATGCTATTAAGAGTTATATGGTAGCAATTACTAAGTGGGATTATTGTAATTGACAAATTCGGTGTGTGACATGAGGCAAATAACTTTTTTCTATTGGCCCCATTCTCCTACTTACAAAATAAAGAATTTGGATTAAGTTTTTTAAGTTTAAATAGGCAGCAAATTTTCTAAAAAGTGTTAGATAGTAATTATTTTAGACTTCATAGGCCATATTCATTCTGTAACATATTCTTTATTTGTTGCAATCCCTTCAAGTTATTAAAAGAATACATTCTTAGTTCATGAGCCATTTAAAAACAGGTGATAAGCTAGGTTGATCATAGTTAGCCAACCACAGCTCTAAAATATTATTATTTAATAGATACTGAAAAACTACATTCAAGTTACTGGACCAAAATAGGCCTTCAAGACCACATGGCAATACCTTCAAGATAAAGTGATGGTTATTATAATATAAAGAAAGAAAGAAGAAATTAATTTGGATTTTTGCCCATTATATAAAATATATCTATAGATATCTATTCAATGAAATTACTTGCTAGTATATATTTTTGGGGTAGTTTGGGGTAGTTTTCAAGGGTCTACCCTTCATTGCCTTGGGAGACAAAGCAAGGACCCAGCACATACTTGTTAGCTGAATGAATGAATGATTGCAATTGTATGATAAGGTAAGTGACATGTCTTTTAAGATAATCACACCTGCTATCAAGTAACTATGTTCTATTCTCTCTAGTATAAATATAAAGAGGTATTTGAAAGGACGAAGTCAGATTTCAAGTACGTTGCTGATTGTCCAATCAATCAGCATTTCAAGTATGCAACTCAGTTGATGAATGAGGTATGTATGATTTGATCCAACTATCAATATATTCAGTTCTCTTTACACATCCATAGTTATCTGATTAAACCCCAGTGCATAAAATGATAAGAAAGACATTCTAAGTATTAATTCAAAGGAAAGATTTATGAAGACTTTAATAATATCACCACAGTGGATTTTACCAAAAACATGAATAAGAACAAGTAAAGGAACAGTTCAGAGTGGTGTGCAGCCCCATGGCCATCATTGTCTGTGCTTGCACTGGCTTTGGCCACACTGTCCTTTGGGTAATGAGAACCAGGAGGGAAAGGATTTTGTTGACTATCAACTGAACTCCCTTATACTTGATATTGTGTAGAGCTAGGAGACCAGAATTCAAGATTAATTTAGTATCCTCTAGTAAGGGCCAGAAATAGCAGTGATTGGAATAGTCTTCATTTAGGGGATAATTGTGATTCATGCATTCAAATTTGTTATAAATGTTACTCATATACTGGTGCAGAGAAGTATCCACTTGAACCTGAAATGTTTCTTTGTTTTCTGCCCAGTCTTTCCTGGAGCTGTCTTTGCAATGATTTAAGTTAAAATTGTCTTAAAATAACTGAAATAAGTAAGCTATGAATTTACTTACATTTAGATAATCTTATATTTAATTTCCTAACTTTGGATTTTATACAGATTATATTAATTCAAAAACAATGTGAAAATGAGTAAAATATATCTAAAATTGAAGATTATTCAAAGATGTATTTTTTGACTTCACAAATAAGTTGTTGGTTCAAATTTGATTTAGTTCATTTTCAGTAAACTTCCAGATTGGATGACTCCAAAAAGTTACTTTCAGTAGCTTCCTAGGAAGCTACTGATTATAATCAGTAGCTTTTTTATAATCAAATAAATTAACTAGCATTGGAAGACTAGTGGATCATGCTTTTTGATCTCACAGCCATAGAGAGTAAACCTGCAATTCATCTGTATCTTATTACAATATAAGATGCCATAAAATCTAACCTTGCTAATGGACTCATGTGAAGATGGAAACAGGTATTCCAATTTTGGGGTCATACATAGATTTTCCCAAGCCCCACTTTTCTCCAGGTGATCTTCATTGCTTGACTCTCTGCCTCCCTGTTTCTATTACCCTGGATGTTTTGGGAGTCCACTTCTAGAAATGACATATTTCTGTCTCTGGAGTATTTATTTTGGGACATTTCTGTCTAGCTTTGAAGTTGTGTTATTGCTATAATTTGATATGATGTTGAGCAGAAAAATACAGAGCTGATTATGAGCAGCGGAAAGATAAATACCAGCTGGTAGTCGATGAGCCTAGACATCTGCTGGCTAAGACGGCAGGCGACCAGATCAGCCAGGTACTATGCTGGGCCGGCTGGATGACCCAGCAGGATGTGTTCCCATTTCTCCTGAGATGTCGTCACGTCTGCTGCAAGGATGTCATAGGTTCTGCCTATGATATTGGGATGTTCTGTTTCAAAGTATCTGTCTAGCCACCCAAAGCCCATGAGCTATTGAGTGTGCCAGTTCATGCTCTGTGTCCTCACATGTGCTGTGGTGAAGACGAAAGGGAAAACACCCTTTTTCCTTTGGGAGGGCCTGTTTGTAAGCTGCAAATTAAGTTGCAGAAGCAAAAACAGAGAAGAATTTAATAGACAGAATGAAGGCAGATCCCTTACCATATTCCTCTACTGCTGGGATGTTTTCTTTTCTATAAGGCAATTCTGGTAGAAACATAAGTGAGTAACTATTCCCCATTCACAAGAACTTTGGTCTGACCCAGGTATTACAGCCATTCTATTTGGCATTATAACATATTTGGTGTCTTCATCTACTTGTATGTGTGGGGACATAAAGTGTGTGTGCCTACATCTCTTCACTCAGAGGTGATGAGGATATAGAGCCATGTTCTTTTCTGTCTTCATAAGTCTCTTTTGTGCTTCACTGCTCTTTGCATGGACAGAGAAAATATAAATCTAGTGCCAAGATGCTTCTGAAACAAGGATGTAATGAAATTCTGCGTCCATATCACAAACCACATCATTGTTACATAATGATATGTCATATATATCATATATCTTTAATACAATTCAATTATATCAATAAAATTGGAAGAAAAATTTATCACCTTAACCATTATATATACAGCTCAGTGGCATTAAGTAAAATCATATTGTTGTTCTGCCACCCTCAGAACTTTTTCATCTTGCAAAATTAAAAACGTGCCCATTCTTCCTAGCTCCTAGCTAGCCCCTAGAAACCACCATTCTACTTTCTGCTAATGAGTAAAACTATTCTATAATTCCTATAAATAGAATCATACCATATTTGTCCTTGGTGACAGGCTTATAAAAAAAATAATAAAAGATGTATTATTTTTAAAAATGAGAAAACTGAAGGAATGAGTTGACTGACCTGTGATCACATAGCAAGTGAGGGTGTGACTAGAATCAGAATGTGGGCCGAAATTTATCTTTTCCTTACTCTTCTTAGGTATAACACACCCATTTTCTTTACTTTGAGGATTTAAATGTACTTTTGAGATTAGCATTCTCTTAATCTCTCCTTGTAGAGACACAGTCTGTTTTCAAGAATCAGAATCACATAGGGCCTGTTATAAAACAGATTTTGTACTTCCTCCACCTCCCCAGTCTCTGCTGGTCCAGGGATTGCACTTTAGAACCACTGCCTAAAAGCAGACAAAGCTTTGGAGTCAGTCCCTCTTTTGTCTGAACACTGACTCTAAAACTTAATGCTCTGTGCCCCAGATCAATTTTTTTAATTAATAATGTGTCCATTTTCTATACTTTGACATGTGATAATAATGTTTATTTCATAGGGCTATTGTAATTTGTAATTTATATTAAATGAGTTAATTTTTTTTAAAAAGACTTTAGCATACTCCTTGGTACGTAGTGAACACTCAGTTATTTTCTATTGTTTCTTATAATAATCCTGGAGTAAATGAAATGTTTATGAACCATAAGTTTAGCCAGTGTTTTAGAATAGATGCCTAGAGACTTTTGTCACTTTATCACTAAGATGTTGTCAGGAGACACACACACACACACACACACGTTCATATATACAAACACATTCCTCTCTTGACTTGACTTCTTATTTATGGTAGATAGACTTGGCAGAAGAAAGTGAGAGCAGAAGTGGCAAATTGATAAAGGAATTCCACTTCCAGAATGGGATTTGACTACAGACACTTTCATTAATCTCAGGCTTCTATTATATAGTGAAGTAAAGGTAGACAGTATTAAAAAAGCATGTTTCAAAATATGTGGGCTAGCTGCCAATTGAGATAGAAGAGTTTATCAACTGTGTATGTGTGTTTTATGGTGGGAGGAGGCGGGCCTAGGGAACACAAGATAAAGTGTGAATACAGCGTGCAGGAGTCTATGGGAGATTCTTATATTTGTTTATTTATTTAATTTATTTGTTGAAGTGATGTTGATTTACAACACTGTATATGGTTTAGAGGAATAGGGTCATACCTCCTTAAATGTATGTTATCACACTACCCCCTACCCCTCACCAAAAACACCCACTGTCCTTAAGCCTAGGCCATGGGACCTCCTTCTCCTCTTTCAGAGAGAGAGAAAGAGGGAGAGAGAGATTCCCCGCCCCATCTAGTAGACTTAATGAATCTCTCTCTCTCTTTCTATACACACACACACACACACACACACACACACACACACACACACACATACATACCTATAATCAATTTTACTCATTCTAATTCTTGTAGTAGATTGTTCAAGCCACTAAGACTTCTATGGACTGAAAATATTCAAATAGAATAAGAAAAATTTGAGTAATATTATGGGGCAGCAGTAGTTGCTCTTTTATTTCAATCGCATTTGTTGATATTTTACTGATGTATTTATTTGAAAACTTATTGATCGAGAAGAATTTTAGCAAATCACTGTTGGTTATGATAAAAATAAGGTTGAGAGAATATTTGTATCTATATATATTGATACCTATATATATTGATCTCTTTTAAGCAACTTATATTCATAGAGTTTATAGTCATACATTCTTATATTCATATATTCTAAATTAGGTTGAACCTAAACCAATATTCTGAAGTATTTGGTTCTCTAGTATTTTAATTGAGTTTTTTCCTACTTATCTCTTTCCTAAACCTGAGCTACTTATTTTTTAAGAATATTGAGCCCCTCATTGCTTTTTATTTTGAAGCTATTAACCAGATATTTTCATACTATATAAGTTTAAACTTTAAATTTTGTATCCCTGGTTTTTTTTTTTCAATTTAACTTAAGAACTTTCCTGATTTTTAGTGCCTTTTTAAAAAATTCTTTATCTGTAGGAACAGATGGGTGGGCTAATGATCTACTTCAAGCATTATTTTTGATAAGTTATCAATTTTTACCCCTTCAAATATTGTGTCTTAAACTTCCTGAGATTAAATATATATCAAGGTGGCATTAAGAATATATATAATGTATATATATAAAAATATATATAAATTGAGAACATCTTTTCAGGACGTTACTATAATTATACCTTTATTTTAGACAAGGTGGAGGACCATGCTACTACAATATTGTTTCCTCTTGGTTTCATGTCTTCTTACTGCTCTTGAAGCTGTGCCTATAGACATAGACAAGACAAAAGTGAAAAATACTCAACCTGTGGACAGCGCCAAGGTGCAATCGCCAGTAAGTAACATGATGGTGATAGTTCTGTGGGAAGAATTTTAACTAAGAAATGGCCAATATTTCTTATTTCTAAAGTTGGATATTTAGCAACTACTTCTGATATGACAGTGATAAGAGTATTTGATAAGCATATTTTATTTTATTTTTTTAAAGATTTACTTATTTATGCATACAAGAGCTGGGGTATAGCCAGAGATGAGGGGAGTGAGGATTCACCAGGAACAGAGTGGGGAACAGAACAGGCAGATTAACGGTAAAGTACACTACTGAAAGGAGCAGCGGGCAAGTCAGGAGAGATCTGCTGCGCTATGTGGGTTGCTCCCTGGCCGGCGGGGGATAGAATATGTGCCGCACAGACTGCGGATTGCTTCATAGTGCAGTGCTTAACCCCTTGCGCCACCAGGGAGGCCCAGGATAAACATATTTTAAACAATAATGGACAATGATTATTTAATGTAATTTGTATTTTAGATAATACATAAAAGAATTAATCATAATACCTGTCCAATGTGGAGCTAACCAGCTAAGAAAACATTGTGTTATAATCAAAAGAGAGACACATAGCAATGAAAACATACGGGTGATAATGGGAAAAATCAATTAATATTATTGGTTAAGTCTTTATTATCTAAATGCATATAGAAAATCTACCTTTATATTAATAGTAATACATGATTTCAGTTCTTGACATACAGCTCTTCATTTGAGAAATACAACTTTTTAACTTTGTCCAGATTCTCAAAGTAGATATGTCTAAAAACCATTTTGCTAGAAATATTTTTTTAGGGATTGAGATCTTTAGATGCAGGAAAGAAAAAAAAAAAACTTAAAGGAGGGCCTCCCCGGTGGCACAGCGGTTGAGCGCTGGGTTGCAAAGCTGCCCGCGGCCTCTGTGGCGCCGGTTCGATCCCCGGCTGCTCCCCGGCCACCTGAGGAGGGTCCCACATGGCGCGCAGACCTCTCCTGCCGCCCGCTGCTCCCCTCAGCAGTGTACTTCTGTCCTTCTGCCTGCTCTGCTCCCCGCTCTGACTCTGGTGAATTCTCTCACCCTCCCGCGCTTCTGACTGTACCCAGTGCATGTATAAACAAAACAAACAAACAAACAAACAAATAAATAAATAAAACATGTCTCTATTTAAAAAAAAAAAAAACTTAAAGGAGCATTATTATCTTTTTCTTAACTTGAAGGAAACTGGACTTTATTATGATGAATATCTCAAGCAAGTGATTGATGTGCTGGAAACAGATGATCATTTCAGAGAAAAACTCCAGAAAGCAGACATAGAGGAAATAAAGGTAAATGCAATCAAATAATTATTTAACAGACATCTGAGCATGACAGGTACTGAGTTAACTAATGGGTATACAAAGACGAAACTCCACCCAAGCCCTTAAAGAGCCCTCAAAGGAGAATAATAATCAGAACTAGATTGTTATGATATATGTGTGATAAGTATATAATAATATATTTTGGAAATGCAGATGATGGTCACATAATTCCACCTGTGGGAGAAAGTGGGAAGTTGTCCTTCTCTGCAGAGGTTATGCCGGTGCTTAAAGACGTGACTGAGAAAAGGACAGAGGCTAGGAAGCATGATAGGCTGAGGTGCAAGGATATCCAGCTATAAGAGATAAATTGAAAAAATGAATGTAGTAACTTGCTGGAAATGAGTGGGAAGTGGAGGCTGAGTGGCTAAAACATGAGATGGGCATAGGGGCTAGATGTAGGGGCCGCGGGGATTGTGTATCATGATGTGAGGATAGTAGGAAGCTATTCAGAGGTGTAGAACAGATTAGCTTCTAGTGTTTTAATCAGGTGCAGATCAACTATTATAAGAGTTAATGGGCCATATCTTACGCTAGTAGGGGAGGTTTAACCATCTGCCTCTGTCCTGATAGACATAATTGTAACCCTAAACATCTCTTAGTACTCATTCTAAAGAAAGGAAGCTGTAAAGATCTGATGTGAGAGATTCTTTTTTTTTAATGCCCATCCTTGGGCTATCAATCCATTTCATTGTGTATATTTTAGAGTCAGCAAGTAAAAAAAAAATTCCAGTAATTTAAGTTTAAACTTTCCAAATATTTTTGTTTGCTTGCATCATTTTTCTTTATTTATTCATTTTAAATTTTCTCAAAATTTCTATGAACTGTTTCTAGAATCAGAATCAGAACTTTGAAGGAATCTTTCCGGATCAAGCAGCCTTATTTTAATCTCTGTCCTCAGTGTGGGTCTCTTTAAAGGACCTAGTAACATCAGGTCTTAGCAATTACTGTGTTTTCAGTCCATGACTCTCCTCTCAGAGGCTACGAATTGTTCTGGGGAGAGGGAACAGCATTTTGTCATTAATTTTTCTGAATTGTGGAACCAGTTTCTTGGGGTGAATGATATTTATTGTAGAATTTTCGATATCTTATCTATTTAAATTAGGATTAAGAGCATTATTTGGGGATAACATAGAAACTGTGGATAATGAGAGATATATGTCAAGAAATACAGGGAAAAAAGACAATCCACTTCCTGGTTTGGTGTAGAGAATACTTTTATAACTGTCTTATTTCACAATCAATTTCTATTCTCTCTGAAATCAGTGTGGGGTGGGAGGTGGTAGACAAAATGTAAGTCAAACTGCTATTCAATGAAAAAGAAATGAGAAAAAATAGGCAAAAAACCCAAAAGAATCATTACAAATAGTCTAGCAAAGACTCTTGTTACAGTAAAAAAATGGGGGGGGGTTATTGGAATTTGTCCTTTTCTTTCCAGCCTTTGAAGCATTTTGAAAGGAAAATCATACTACAGTTCTTCATGTCCCAAGCACTGCTGATTATCATTTTGCCCACACTGCTTCACAGAATGTGCCTTCATGAAGGATGTCAGCAAACAATTTTTATTCTTTCTAATGTCTTTATCACAGGGGGCCACAGATTTTATGGCTTGTTAAAACACAGATTTCTGAGCCCCACCTCCAGACTTTCTAAGTCAGTGAGTCTATGGACTCATTTCTAAAGCACCCAGTTGATGCTAATGCTTCCACTGGGGACAAGTTTGAGAACCACTGTTCTACCTGGCCGTTCTCTTGAAATACACTGTTCTTTTTTATTCTGTCACAGCATGTTCTCATAGTTCTCCTTCTCCCTCTCGAACATTCAGTCTTGGTTTCTCTTGTGAGGTTTCTTTTCTTTACCTTCCTCAGCAGGCCTCCGACTCAGTCCTAAAAGGTTTGTCTGCTTGGTTTCTAATTAATCTCACAATTTGTGATTGCAAATGTATTAATAAACAAGAGAAAGTAAGCCACTAGCTATTTTGTTTCTTAAACCTTGGAAAATGTATCTAGTTACTCATCTATGAAATATATAATCAAAGGAAACCACTGGAAAAGATGAATTTTGAAAATTTATTTCCAATGACTAAAGTTTAAAAAGAGGCCAAATCACTTTTAAAAAATTACTGAAGTAAAGATGAAAAATGATGTAAGAATTATATAAAATAAAATATTTAAAAAATTATTGAAGTATAATTCTCTTTAACATATAATTCCTTAACATACAATTCAATGACTTTTAGCACAACCAGGTATGCAGCTACCACCATTATCTAATTTTAAAACAATTTCATTACTCCCCAAAAAGGAAATCCTGTGCCCATTAAGTAATCACTCCCTAATTCCCCCCTTTCCTCAGCTCCTGGCAACCCCTAAACTGTTTTATGGGTCTAAACTCTATGGCTTTGCCTCTTTTGAACATTTCATATATACAGAATGATGTAACGTGACCTTTTGTGTCAGGCTTAACATAGTGTTTTCAAAGTCTATTGTGTTGTGGAATGTATCAACACATGCATTCCTTTTTTTAGATGAATAATATTCCAAAATACGGATATTCTAAATTTATTTTATCTAAATTTATTTGTTTTATGATGGACATTTAAGTTATTTCTACTTTTTTAGTTAGTGTGAATGATACTGCTATGAATATCCATGTATAGTTTTTATGTGAACATAAAATTTAATTCTTTAGGTGTATACCTAGGAATGGAATTGCTAGATCATATGGTAACTCTGCACTTGACTTTTTGAGGAATTGCCAAATTGTTTTCCATAGTGGCTACAATATTTTACAGTTCAAGTTATTTTTGAGTTTCTTCTTTGTGCTTTAATTATATTTTTCTAAATTATACAGTTTTTAGACATCTTGATTTTAGAATTAAAATGGAATCTCAATATCAATATCAAATTTATCTAAATTCGTTAAAATACTTATTGCCACTTTATTATAATTACTTTTACTACACTATATCTGGTAAAAGATACAATGTAAGAGATAAAACTAATTTATTAATTTTGTTAACAGAGTGGGAGGTTAAGCAAAGAGCTTGATTTAGTAAGTCACCATGTGAGGACAAAACTTGATGAACTAAAGAGACAAGAGGTGTCAAGGTTAAGAATGCTGATTAAGCTAAATTGGATTCCCTTCAAGGTAAGTGATATAGAAAATACAGGAAAATTTCAATACTTGGTTGTTGACATCAGTTTACATTTAGCATGTTCTTTAGTGAAAATTGAATGTTAGTATTGATTTGACATCTCTGATTTTTTAATTTAATTTTTTGAATAAACCAATATATTCACATCATTCAAAAAAATTAAGCTAGCCTCAAATATTCCAAATTAAATGAAGAATGAAAAGTAGTGAATTAATCAACTGATTTAAAAGAGGAAAAGTAACATGAAAACAAACCTCAAGAAAGCACAGAGAAGATCTAATTAGAATAATTTCCATTGATGAAATAGCAAAGTTGTCTGAGAGGTAGCCCTACAAAGTTACACTTCCATGCTCAGACAATATAAAGGAAATTCAATTAAACAATTAAAGAGCAAATTGTTGATGGTATTTACACTATTCCATAGCACAGAAAAAAGGGAAGTCTTCCTAGTTCTTTTTATGTATTAATTTCCAAACCAAAATTACTGTATGTCAGCAGAATACTATATATACATAGGAAGTGGATTTATTTAATAGTACAATTGACTCACTAATAGAATATCTGATATTATAAATCATCATATGAATAGAAATAATAAGAAAATATTATGGTGTGACAAAAGAAATCATAAGGTGAAAGGACAAATGATAAATTGAAATAAATCTTTGAAACTTGTATTTTTTGCAAGTAAGACTTTTTTTTTTAGAACTATATAAGGTGCACAGCACAAATGAAGGAAAAATACACCAATTCTCATAGACATTTTGGTCCTACATGGAGCATAGCTTCTGGATTACCAACCTCTTCTACCAGACTGATGCATTTGTTATAATTGATGCACACACATGCATATACGGGGGGAAAACATGCGTACATATACATGTACATATTTTGTAAATCATAAGTTTACATAGACAGTGCTAATTATCATCCATTTTGATAGGTTTTTTCTTTGCCTTCCATTGTTCCATATTGTATATTTCTTTCCCCTAAGTGAGAACTTAACTTCTAACCACAAAAGCTCCCATGCCTATTTTGCTCACTTCTGTAATACAACTCATATCACAGAATCGCTTCACCCATTCAACTATAATCAACTGTAGCTTGTTTTTAAAAACTTTTTTTAATAAAGAAAAACAAGTGATGTTTCTCTAAAAATAAGTTATCATTCAAATGAATGAACTTGAATTAGATTTTTATTGTTCTATTAAAGATTCATTAGCGCAACATACAAAAAAATTCTTCCATATAAATTTTAGAGCAATTCATTTTAGAAATTCTACTTAGACTTTTGATGAGGGCAATAAATTAGAGTTTATCTACCTAAGTAGGAAATTTGGTAGTTTACCTATAATAAAAACATTTTTACTATTAGTTATGTTCATAATTAACAAATTTTTCTAGAAATAGCATTAAAATTGCATATTAAATTTTATTTCATTTTAAATCTAAGGGTTTTGCCTTTTCCTAGCATGACAATGTGTGTAATATTCTCAAAGAAAATATGAACCTAACTAAAATTTTAAATTTTCTTACAAAATTCTATAGCTGTAAATACAAATGCTTATTCTTATATATACTTTCTATTGTTTCTAGCTTTTAATAATTAATCATTTAGAGCTTTCTCATTTTCTTTCAGATACAGGCATAGACCATCAAGCTCTTCTAAAACAATTTGATCACCTAAACCACATGAATCCTGACAAGTTTGAATCTACAGATTTAGATATGCTAATAAAAGCGGTGAGAATAATTCCAAAAATGTTGTCTTTGAGGTTTTGTAGTTTGATGAGTAAATACAATGAAGTGGTAATACAAATTTTATATATTCTCTAGAATGTCTTTATTTATTTATTTATTTATTTTAAAAAAAGATTTATTTATTTATTTATACAAACACTGGGTACAGTCAGAAGCATGGAGGGTGAGAGAATTCACCGAGCCAGAGCAGGGAACAGAGCAGGCAGAAGGACCGAAGTACACTGCTGAGGGGAGCAGTGGGTGGCCGGGGAGCAGCCGGGGATCGAACCGGCGCTGCAGAGGCTGTGGGCAGCTTCACAACCCAGTGCTCAACCACTGCACCACCGGGGAGGCCCTCTAGAATGTCTTTAAAGAGAGATAGCTTATCCCTTACTGTTGGCAGATCATATAGACATATAGGTCTGTAATTCCTTAACAAATTTTTTTAAAAAGAAGCTATAAAGGGCCTCCCGGTGGTGCAGCGGTTGAGCGCTGGGTTGCGAAGCTGTCCGCGGCCTCTGCAGTGCTGGTTCGATCCCTGGCTGCTCCCGGCCACCGGAGGAAGGTCCCACATGGCGTGCAGACCTCCCCTGCCGCCCACTGCTCTCCTCAGCAGTGTACTTTGGTCCTTCTGCCTGCTCTGCTCCCTGCTCTGGCTCTGGTGAATTCTCTCACCCTCCCGCGCTTCTGACTGTACCCAGTGCATGTACAAACAAACAAACAAATAAATACATAAATAATAAATAATAAAAAAAGAAGCTATAAAAGCTGAATTACCTGGTTTGAATTACAGTAAGGTTATTTGTAGTTTTCATTTAGCCTACTTAATGTGACTATTCATAGATTTTGCTAGAGAAATACTAACCTATTTGATCACAGTCCTCTGTGATCACCTAAGTTTAAGGTATATCGTATGATGACCTGACATATGTGTATACTGTGAAATGACTAACACAATGAGTTTAATTAGTGCCCATCATCTCATATAGATACATACAAAAATAAAAAAAAGAAAAAGAAAAAAAAATGTCCTTGTATTGCGAATCCTAGAGTCTACTTTCTTAACAACTTTCAAATATCCCATATAGTGGTGTTAACTATAGTCATCATGTTGTCCATTACATCCCTACTACTCATTTATCTTATTGCTGAAATTTGGCTATCTTTATCCAGTTCTCCTTCCTAACCTCTGCCTCTGTGGTTGGGTCTCTGTTTCTAGTGTTCTCTGAGTTTGCAGATCTCTTATATTGTGGTTAGAAATCATCCTAGTTT
>NW_023602058.1:0-15000 GCF_014898055.3 Talpa occidentalis
GAAGACATTTGTCTTCCTAGTCCTCTTTCCAAAGTCTCAGAGTGACATCTTTCACCCAGCGTCCTTTGGACATGGAGTCTCAGTCATCTCAGTGTATTCATCTCTCCGATTCAGCCTTCCCACTTGGGAGAGACGGCCCGAAAGTCAACCTGGCTAAGGAATGTTCTGTAAGGACTTGCTACTTGCAGGGTTTTCACAATGGTCCCAAATGGAAAGCATCTCAAACTGCATCGGGAGAAGGACTTAGACAATCATGACAGGAGGAGCTGGGAGATACAGAATGACATAGCCATGCTTGCTTCCAAGGGTTTGCAAAATGCAAAAGAGCTCCCTGCCCCTTCTGAATAGGATTGGTCTCCAATTGGCATCTTGGACAACAAAGGGGAGGGCACTGTTTCCACAACACCTTGGACAGGAAATGACAAAAAATTGCAACAGGAAATTCACCCGCTGAGTTACTTTTTGCAATGAAAAATTACAACAGGATATTCAACCGCTGAGTTACTTTTTGCAATGAAAAAATTACAACAGGATATTCAACCGCTGAGTTACTTTTTGCAATGAAAAAATTACAACAGGATATTCAACCGCTGAGTTACTTTTTGCAATGAAACAAATGCCAGCACAAAATTCACACTAGGAGTGGACCCTCTCTTATATAAGAGTCAGGCGTGCGCGGGTGTGCCAGGCCTCAGATGCGCGTGCGGAGCTTCACTGACTAAGCGCCCACCTCGCCGAGCCACCAGAGCTGCGCCGGGGTCGCTGAGGAATTCGGCACTATTGAACTGGTCTCCACCCGGCCCAACTGAGGATCCTCACAACTTCCTTTACAAGGTGGGTGATTTCCAAAAGGCCATTTCCAAGCCGCTGCCAGAGAGCAGGCTGGTGCTTGTGAGTTGCTTCAGAGCTTCTGCTGCTGAGCTTCCGCCAGCTTTAACCCTCTCTCCACCAGATGGAGGCTGCTGTGACGAGAGCCCTAGCGCTTCAGCTACTGAACCTCTTACTACCAGAGTGGACGGTGTTACCCCTTGCTTTAGGGGATCAGCTACTAAGGAATCGGTCTTTACCAAACTGGAGGATATCACCCGGTCCTTTAGGGGTGCAGCTATCATTGAACCTCCCTCTGACAGACTGGAGGAGGTGCCAAGTGACTTTAAGGCTTCAGCTACCATTTGAACTGTCACTTTCAGACTGATGGATGTCGCAAGTCTCCTCAGGGGTTCCGCTGCCTGTAAACCCCTCGCTTACAGACGGGAGGACGGCCCAAGCGGCTTTCCGGATCCCGCTGCTATTGGACCTGTCACTACCCATGCTTCCTTCAAGTGTTTGGACAATGGAAAAGAGCTCCCTGTCCATTCTTATTATGATATTTTTCTCGAATTTGCATCTTGGACAACAAATTTGACAGCAGTGTTTCAACACCTTCGATATGAAATGAAAAAAATTCCAATATAAAATTTACACTATGAGTTATTTGTTGCAAATGAAAACAATTTCAATACAAAATTCACTCGATGAGTTGTTTTTTTGCCAATGAAAAAAAATTGAAAACAAAATTCACACGGAGCTGTTTGTTGCAAATGAAAAAATTTTCAATACAAAATTCACACTAGGAGCTGTTTGCTGCAAATGAATGAAATTTCAATACAAAATTCACACTATGAGCTGTTTGTTGCAAATGAATAAAATTCCAATAAAAAATTCGCACATCGAGTTGACTCTCTCTTATACAAGAGTCAGGCGAGGGAGGGTGAGAGAATTCACCCTCTGCTCCCCTCAGCAGTGTATATCAACGATGTGCCTGTTCTGTTCCCCGCTCTGGCTCTGGTGATTTCTCACCCTCCTGTGCTTCTGACTGTACCCAGTGCTTGTATAAATCAATAATAAAATAAATATTTAAAAAAAAAGATTATGAAAAGAAATAGAAGAGGACACAAAGAAATGGAACCACATCCATTTGAACCTACTCTCTACCAGATTGGGTCCTTGAGAATTCCAGCTTGACTATGGTTATTTATTGTATATTTCTTTGGATATATTTATCTATATTTGTAAGCCAGAGACATCTTGCGGGGGGGGGGAGGAGCGAGGAGCACAGGGGACTGAGGTGATGGTGCACGGGGGCATTGGTGAAGGAAACTCTGCGTGCTCCACCTGTGGTGGGGGAAAGCAACCATTGCTTAAAAAGGAACAATGATGAAAAACCCATAAAAAGGAAATTCAATAAAAAGAAAACAAAAGGACACCTGCTCTCCTGTGTTTATTGCGGCCCGTTCTAGGATAGGTAAGCCATGGAAACAACACAAATGCCACCAACGAGATGACTGGATCAAGGAGCTAGGACGCACACGATGGAATATTACTCAGCCATCAAAAGGGAGATAGTCATGCCATTCGCAGCAACATGGATGGCGCAGGAAAGGATGATGCTCAGTGAAATAATCAGAAGTGAAGAGAAAAAGGTCAGAAGGTTTCACTGATGGCAAGAAATGTAGGGAAACCCAATAAGGGATCAGGACACAAAGTAACTACAATCAATGAAAACTCAAAACCAACAGGCAACCCTAGACCCGAGACATTCTGTAGGGGAGGCGGAGCCAGAGGGATGAGGATAAGGGTGGGAAGAGCACAAGGGTCTATGGTGACTGGGCATGGGCGCGTTGGTGGTGGGCATTTCACAGGGAGGTCACACATTGTACAAAAATGAAGGATGGGGTAATAAATAGATTGCTGAAAACATAAGCTCCAGCTATCATTGTACCACCTCTCTCTACAGATTGGATCTGCCAAGTCATTTTGAGAGTTTCCCCTGTTTTACCTTAGGAATAAAATGTATTCTCTTTGCCCCTGGGATTAGACACATGCGCTCTTTTGAGCCTCTGGGAAAAAGAGGATATACGATAGAGAACGCATCATGAGAACAAAGAGACTGGGAAATAGCAGGCATCAACTCCACCAGGAGAGAGTGCGTTGTCCTTTGAGTTTCTGGAGCAACATAGAAAAAGAGCTCAGGTTCTCTCTCCATGAGACAGTTTAGGAAACACAAACTCCAGGAAGGGTGCCACATATCAGACCCAACCGCTCACCATTTCTGGAAGACGCACTCTGTTCCAGATGGTAAATTGCCCCTGATGTCACTTTGGAAGAAACGAAACTAAAAGAAGGTTCATGAGAGGGGCCATTCCTAGACATTTGTCTAGGACATTTGTCTTCCTAGTCCTCTTTCCAAAGTCTCAGAGTGACAATCTTTCACCCAGAGTCCTTTTGATCATGGAGTCTCAGTCATCTCAGTGTATTCACCTCTCTGATTCAGCCTGACCACTTGGGAGAGACTGTCTTCAATTCAAAATGGGTAAACAACGTTCTGTAAGGACTTGCTACTTGCAGGGTTTTCACAATGGTCCCAAATGCAAAGCATCTCAACATGTATTGGGAGAAGGACTTAGGAAATCATGACACAAAAGCTGGGAGATACTTCATTAAAATAGGCATATTGCCATCCAAGTGAGTCACTGTGTTTCCGGCCAATGAACAATAAACCCAATGCAAAATTCACACAAGGAATTGAACGATGAACACTGACTTGAGCCTCTATATAAACGAGTCAGGCGTGGGAGGGTGAGAGAATTCACCGGAGACCAGAGGAGCAGGGAGCACACAGCAGAGTGGGCAGACACAGGGAGCAGGCCGGGCACAGACCCACTCAAGCAAGCAGAGCTGGGTGCTGAGGGCCAGGCCTCCGATCGGCGCTGTGGAGCTTCGCTGCACAAACGCTCACCTCGCTGAGCCACCGGGCCGCCCCGGGTGCGCTTAGGCTTTCTGCACTATTTAACTGGTCTCTACCAGGCCCGACGAGGACGCTCCTCACAACTTCCCGTACAAGGCCTGCGCGATTTCCAAAACGCCATTTCCAAACCGCTGCCAGAGTGCAGGCTGTGTGTTGCAAGTGGCTTTAGAGCTTCCCTCTGCTGAGCTTCCGCTAGCTTTAACCCTCTCTCTACCAGATGG
The DNA here is from genome assembly GCF_014898055.3 of Talpa occidentalis. Lineage (NCBI taxonomy): Eukaryota > Metazoa > Chordata > Mammalia > Eulipotyphla > Talpidae > Talpa > Talpa occidentalis. The sequence continues at coordinate 4,009 of NW_023602058.1, forward strand.
AGGCTGCTGTCACCAGTGCCCTAGGGGTTCAGCTATTGAACCTCTTGGGGCCAGAGTGGACGGTGTTACCCCTTGCTTTAGGGGCTCAGCTACTATTGAATCTGTCTCTACCAAACTGGAGGGGGTCACACGTTGCTTTAGAGGTGCCGCTAGCTTTCAACCTCTTTCCTTCAGACTGGTGGATGTCACCGGTTCCTTTAGGGCTGCAGCTCTCATTTAACCTCTGTCTGACAGACTGGAGGAGGTCCCATGTGTCTTAAGGGCCTCAGCTACCATCTGAAGTGTCACTTTCAGACTGGTGGACGTCACATGTCTCTTTAGGCGTTCCGCTGTCTTTATACCCCTTTCTGACAGACGGGAGCATGTCCCAAGTTGCTTGCGGGATTCTGCTACTATGGAACCTGTCACTCCCAGTCTGGAGGCTGTTCCAAATTGCTTTCGAGTTTCAGCTACTACATAACCTGGCTCTACCAGTCTGGAGGATGTCACAGGAGACTTTAGAGGTTTAGCGATCTCGACACCTCCCTCTGGAAGACTCCACCATGTTACCAGGTACTTGAGAGGTTCCGCTCATTTATCACCTTTTCTCCCTACTGCATTGGTCATTTGAGAGCCCGGGCTTTTTTGTTGAACCTCCCCTCTCTCTCCTAGATTGGATGTTTGCTTGGGGTTTTTCCTATTTTCTACTTCTTTTGGAACCTCTCCTGATCATAATGGATGTTTGTTGTAGATTTTTTTTAATCGGTCCACTGTTTTTTTGAACTCTATCAGAACAGGTGATTTCAGTTTTTCATAGTATCAGCTATTTTGTTGCTTTTTGTTTTTTGTATTTTTTTTTACCATCTGACAGATTGGATATTTCAAATGTTTCATAGTTTCAGCTATTATTGAAATTCTCCCTACCAGATCCAGTTTGTACGTGACTAGTTGCTTTAGAGGTTCAGCTATTTTTTTTTTCTTCCTCTACCACATTGCCTATTTTAAAGACCGGGCTTTATATTTTTATTTTTTTTAAAGATTTCTTTATCTATTCATACAAGCACTGGGTCTAGTGAGAAGCGCAGGAGGGTGAGAGAATTCACCAGAGCCAGAGCGGGGAGCAGAGCAGGCAGAAGGACCGAAGCACACTACTGAGGGGAGCAGAGGGCGGCTGGAGAGGCCTGCGCGCCATGTGGGACCCTCGCCCTGGGGCCGGGGATCGAACCGGTGCTGCAGAGGCTGCGGGCAGCTTTGCCAGGCCCTTTTTTTTTTTCCTCTTCCCTCTTGTTTTAGAGAAGGTTACAAGGTATTTTAGAGGTTCTGCTGTTTTTTTAACCTCTCTATCATATTGGATGTTTTACAGGTCCAGCCAAAAACTCCACAGAAAATCTTACTAAACTAATCAATCCATTTAACAAAGTAGTAATATACAGAATCAACACACAAAAATGAGCGGCCTTCCTATATACAAACAAATCTGAAGGAGAAGAAATCTAGAAAACCATTCCTTTTACTATTGAAACTATCAAACTACAATCCAATACTTGGGAATAAGCCTGACACAACAGGTGAAGGATCTATACAAAACACATTATAAGAGATTATGAAAAGAGAGCCTCCTCGGTGGCGCAGCGGTTGAGCACTGGGTTGCAAAGCTGCCCCAGCCTCTGCAGCGCCGGTTCGATTCCCCGGCTGCCGGTTGGATCCTACATGGCGAGCAGAGCTCTCCTGCCGCCAGCTGCTCCCCTCAGCAGTGTATTTCAACGATCTGCCTGTTCTGTTCCCTGCTCTGGCTCTGGTGAATTCTCTCACCCTCCTGTGCTTCTGACAGTACTCAGTGCTTGTGTAAATCAATAATAATATAAATCTTAAAAAAAAAGTTTATGAAAAGAAATTGGGAGAAGAACTTAGAAAATCATGACACAAGGAGTTGGGAGATACCTCATAAAATACCCATGCTTCCTTCCAAGTGTTTGTAAAGGGAAAAGAGTTCCCTGCCCCATCTTATTAGGATTTGTCTCTAATTTTCATCTTTTAGAACAACGTGAATAGTACTGTTTCAATACCTTCGATATGAAATGAAAAAACATTTCAACACAAAATTCACACTATTAGTTGTTTGTTGCGGCCCGTTCTAGGATAGGTAAGCCATGGAAACAACACAAATGCCCCCAACGAGATGACTGGATCAAGGAGCTAGGACGCACTATTACTATACTATTATATTATATTATATATATATATATACTATATATATTACTATATATATTACTATATATATTATTACTATATATTACTATATATATTACTATATATATATATATATATTACTATATATATTACTATATATATTACTATATATATATATATATTACTATATATATTACTATATATATTATATATATATATATTATATATATTATATATATATTATATATATATACTATATATACTATATTACTATATTACTATACTACTATTACTATATATACTATATATATTATATATATACTATATATATAACTATATTATATTACTATATTACTACATTACTATATTACTCAGCAATCAAAAAGGAGATAGTCATGCCATTCGCAGCAACATGGATGGCGCTGGAAAGGATGATGCTCAGTGAAATAAACCAGAAGAGAAGAGAAAAAGGTCAGAAGGTTTCACTGATGGCAAGAAATGTAGGGAAACCCAATAAGGGATCAGGACACAAAATAACTACAATCAATGAAAATTCAAAACCAACAGGCAACCCTAGATCCGAGACATTCTGTAGGGGAGGCAGAGCCAGAGGGATGAGGATAAAGGTGGGAAGAGCACAAGGGTCTGTGGTGACTGGGCATGGGCGCGTTGGTGGTGGGCATTTCATAGGGAGGTCACATATTGTACAAAAATGAAGGATGGGGTAATAAATAGATTGCTGAAAACGTAAGCTCCAACTATTATTGTACCACCTCTCTCTACAGATTGGATCTGCCAAGTCATTTTGAGAGTTTCCCCTGTTTTACCTTAGGAATAAAATATATTCTGTTTGCCCCTGGGATAAGACACATGCGCTCTTTTGAGCCTCTGGAAAAAAGGGGAACTACGTTAGAGAACAAAGAGACTGGGAAATAGCAGGCATCAACTGCAGCAGGAGAGAGTGCCTTGTCCTTTGAGTTTCTGGAGCAACATAGAAAAAGAGCTCAGGTTCTCTCTCCATGAGATAGTTTAGGAAACACAAACTCCAGGAAGTGTGCCAAATATCAGACCCAACAGCTCACCATTTCTGGAAGACCCACTCTGGCCCGGATGGGAAATAGCCCCTGATGTCACTTTGGAGGAAACGGACCTGGAAGAAGCCTCCTGAGAGGGGCCATTCCTAGGGAAGACATTTGTCTTCCTAGTCCTCTTTCCAAAGTCTCAGAGTGACATCTTTCACCCAGCGTCCTTTGGACATGGAGTCTCAGTCATCTCAGTGTATTCATCTCTCCGATTCAGCCTTCCCACTTGGGAGAGACGGCCCGAAAGTCAACCTGGCTAAGGAATGTTCTGTAAGGACTTGCTACTTGCAGGGTTTTCACAATGGTCCCAAATGGAAAGCATCTCAAACTGCATCGGGAGAAGGACTTAGACAATCATGACAGGAGGAGCTGGGAGATACAGAATGACATAGCCATGCTTGCTTCCAAGGGTTTGCAAAATGCAAAAGAGCTCCCTGCCCCTTCTGAATAGGATTGGTCTCCAATTGGCATCTTGGACAACAAAGGGGAGGGCACTGTTTCCACAACACCTTGGACAGGAAATGACAAAAAATTGCAACAGGAAATTCACCCGCTGAGTTACTTTTTGCAATGAAAAAATTACAACAGGATATTCAACCGCTGAGTTACTTTTTGCAATGAAAAAATTACAACAGGATATTCAACCGCTGAGTTACTTTTTGCAATGAAAAAATTACAACAGGATATTCAACCGCTGAGTTACTTTTTGCAATGAAACAAATGCCAGCACAAAATTCACACTAGGAGTGGACCCTCTCTTATATAAGAGTCAGGCGTGCGCGGGTGTGCCAGGCCTCAGATGCGCGTGCGGAGCTTCACTGACTAAGCGCCCACCTCGCCGAGCCACCAGAGCTGCGCCGGGGTCGCTGAGGAATTCGGCACTATTGAACTGGTCTCCACCCGGCCCAACTGAGGATCCTCACAACTTCCTTTACAAGGTGGGTGATTTCCAAAAGGCCATTTCCAAGCCGCTGCCAGAGAGCAGGCTGGTGCTTGTGAGTTGCTTCAGAGCTTCTGCTGCTGAGCTTCCGCCAGCTTTAACCCTCTCTCCACCAGATGGAGGCTGCTGTGACGAGAGCCCTAGCGCTTCAGCTACTGAACCTCTTACTACCAGAGTGGACGGTGTTACCCCTTGCTTTAGGGGATCAGCTACTAAGGAATCGGTCTTTACCAAACTGGAGGATATCACCCGGTCCTTTAGGGGTGCAGCTATCATTGAACCTCCCTCTGACAGACTGGAGGAGGTGCCAAGTGACTTTAAGGCTTCAGCTACCATTTGAACTGTCACTTTCAGACTGATGGATGTCGCAAGTCTCCTCAGGGGTTCCGCTGCCTGTAAACCCCTCGCTTACAGACGGGAGGACGGCCCAAGCGGCTTTCCGGATCCCGCTGCTATTGGACCTGTCACTACCCATGCTTCCTTCAAGTGTTTGGACAATGGAAAAGAGCTCCCTGTCCATTCTTATTATGATATTTTTCTCGAATTTGCATCTTGGACAACAAATTTGACAGCAGTGTTTCAACACCTTCGATATGAAATGAAAAAAATTCCAATATAAAATTTACACTATGAGTTATTTGTTGCAAATGAAAACAATTTCAATACAAAATTCACTCGATGAGTTGTTTTTTTGCCAATGAAAAAAAATTGAAAACAAAATTCACACGGAGCTGTTTGTTGCAAATGAAAAAAATTTTCAATACAAAATTCACACTAGGAGCTGTTTGCTGCAAATGAATGAAATTTCAATACAAAATTCACACTATGAGCTGTTTGTTGCAAATGAATAAAATTCCAATAAAAAATTCGCACATCGAGTTGACTCTCTCTTATACAAGAGTCAGGCGAGGGAGGGTGAGAGAATTCACCCTCTGCTCCCCTCAGCAGTGTATATCAACGATGTGCCTGTTCTGTTCCCCGCTCTGGCTCTGGTGATTTCTCACCCTCCTGTGCTTCTGACTGTACCCAGTGCTTGTATAAATCAATAATAAAATAAATATTTAAAAAAAAAGATTATGAAAAGAAATAGAAGAGGACACAAAGAAATGGAACCACATCCATTTGAACCTACTCTCTACCAGATTGGGTCCTTGAGCATTCCAGCTTGACTATGGTTATTTATTGTATATTTCTTTGGATATATTTATCTATATTTGTAAGCCAGAGACATCTTGCGGGGGGGGGGGAGGAGCGAGGAGCACAGGGGACTGAGGTGATGGTGCACGGGGGCATTGGTGAAGGAAACTCTGCGTGCTCCACCTGTGGTGGGGGAAAGCAACCATTGCTTAAAAAGGAACAATGATGAAAAACCCATAAAAAGGAAATTCAATAAAAAGAAAACAAAAGGACACCTGCTCTCCTGTGTTTATTGCGGCCCGTTCTAGGATAGGTAAGCCATGGAAACAACACAAATGCCACCAACGAGATGACTGGATCAAGGAGCTAGGACGCACACGATGGAATATTACTCAGCCATCAAAAGGGAGATAGTCATGCCATTCGCAGCAACATGGATGGCGCAGGAAAGGATGATGCTCAGTGAAATAATCAGAAGTGAAGAGAAAAAGGTCAGAAGGTTTCACTGATGGCAAGAAATGTAGGGAAACCCAATAAGGGATCAGGACACAAAGTAACTACAATCAATGAAAACTCAAAACCAACAGGCAACCCTAGACCCGAGACATTCTGTAGGGGAGGCGGAGCCAGAGGGATGAGGATAAGGGTGGGAAGAGCACAAGGGTCTATGGTGACTGGGCATGGGCGCGTTGGTGGTGGGCATTTCACAGGGAGGTCACACATTGTACAAAAATGAAGGATGGGGTAATAAATAGATTGCTGAAAACATAAGCTCCAGCTATCATTGTACCACCTCTCTCTACAGATTGGATCTGCCAAGTCATTTTGAGAGTTTCCCCTGTTTTACCTTAGGAATAAAATGTATTCTCTTTGCCCCTGGGATTAGACACATGCGCTCTTTTGAGCCTCTGGGAAAAAGAGGATATACGATAGAGAACGCATCATGAGAACAAAGAGACTGGGAAATAGCAGGCATCAACTCCACCAGGAGAGAGTGCGTTGTCCTTTGAGTTTCTGGAGCAACATAGAAAAAGAGCTCAGGTTCTCTCTCCATGAGACAGTTTAGGAAACACAAACTCCAGGAAGTGTGCCACATATCAGACCCAACCGCTCACCATTTCTGGAAGACGCACTCTGTTCCAGATGGTAAATTGCCCCTGATGTCACTTTGGAAGAAACGAAACTAAAAGAAGGTTCATGAGAGGGGCCATTCCTAGACAGCAAGACATTTGTCTTCCTAGTCCTCTTTCCAAAGTCTCAGAGTGACAATCTTTCACCCAGAGTCCTTTTGATCATGGAGTCTCAGTCATCTCAGTGTATTCACCTCTCTGATTCAGCCTGACCACTTGGGAGAGACTGTCTTCAATTCAAAATGGGTAAACAACGTTCTGTAAGGACTTGCTACTTGCAGGGTTTTCACAATGGTCCCAAATGCAAAGCATCTCAACATGTATTGGGAGAAGGACTTAGGAAATCATGACACAAAAGCTGGGAGATACTTCATTAAAATAGGCATATTGCCATCCAAGTGAGTCACTGTGTTTCCGGCCAATGAACAATAAACCCAATGCAAAATTCACACAAGGAATTGAACGATGAACACTGACTTGAGCCTCTATATAAACGAGTCAGGCGTGGGAGGGTGAGAGAATTCACCGGAGACCAGAGGAGCAGGGAGCACACAGCAGAGTGGGCAGACACAGGGAGCAGGCCGGGCACAGACCCACTCAAGCAAGCAGAGCTGGGTGCTGAGGGCCAGGCCTCCGATCGGCGCTGTGGAGCTTCGCTGCACAAACGCTCACCTCGCTGAGCCACCGGGGCCGCCCCGGGTGCGCTTAGGCTTTCTGCACTATTTAACTGGTCTCTACCAGGCCCGACGAGGACGCTCCTCACAACTTCCCGTACAAGGCCTGCGCGATTTCCAAAACGCCATTTCCAAACCGCTGCCAGAGTGCAGGCTGTGTGTTGCAAGTGGCTTTAGAGCTTCCCTCTGCTGAGCTTCCGCTAGCTTTAACCCTCTCTCTACCAGATGGAGGCTGCTGTCACCAGTGCCCTAGGGGTTCAGCTATTGAACCTCTTGGGGCCAGAGTGGACGGTGTTACCCCTTGCTTTAGGGGCTCAGCTACTATTGAATCTGTCTCTACCAAACTGGAGGGGGTCACACGTTGCTTTAGAGGTGCCGCTAGCTTTCAACCTCTTTCCTTCAGACTGGTGGATGTCACCGGTTCCTTTAGGGCTGCAGCTCTCATTTAACCTCTGTCTGACAGACTGGAGGAGGTCCCATGTGTCTTAAGGGCCTCAGCTACCATCTGAAGTGTCACTTTCAGACTGGTGGACGTCACATGTCTCTTTAGGCGTTCCGCTGTCTTTATACCCCTTTCTGACAGACGGGAGCATGTCCCAAGTTGCTTGCGGGATTCTGCTACTATGGAACCTGTCACTCCCAGTCTGGAGGCTGTTCCAAATTGCTTTCGAGTTTCAGCTACTACATAACCTGGCTCTACCAGTCTGGAGGATGTCACAGGAGACTTTAGAGGTTTAGCGATCTCGACACCTCCCTCTGGAAGACTCCACCATGTTACCAGGTACTTGAGAGGTTCCGCTCATTTATCACCTTTTCTCCCTACTGCATTGGTCATTTGAGAGCCCGGGCTTTTTTGTTGAACCTCCCCTCTCTCTCCTAGATTGGATGTTTGCTTGGGGTTTTCCTATTTTCTACTTCTTTTGGAACCTCTCCTGATCATAATGGATGTTTGTTGTAGATTTTTTTTAATCGGTCCACTGTTTTTTTGAACTCTATCAGAACAGGTGATTTCAGTTTTTCATAGTATCAGCTATTTTGTTGCTTTTTGTTTTTGTATTTTTTTTTTACCATCTGACAGATTGGATATTTCAAATGTTTCATAGTTTCAGCTATTATTGAAATTCTCCCTACCAGATCCAGTTTGTACGTGACTAGTTGCTTTAGAGGTTCAGCTATTTTTTTTTTCTTCCTCTACCACATTGCCTATTTTAAAGACCGGGCTTTATATTTTTATTTTTTTTAAAGATTTCTTTATCTATTCATACAAGCACTGGGTCTAGTGAGAAGCGCAGGAGGGTGAGAGAATTCACCAGAGCCAGAGCGGGGAGCAGAGCAGGCAGAAGGACCGAAGCACACTACTGAGGGGAGCAGAGGGCGGCTGGAGAGGCCTGCGCGCCATGTGGGACCCTCGCCCTGGGGCCGGGGATCGAACCGGTGCTGCAGAGGCTGCGGGCAGCTTTGCCAGGCCCTTTTTTTTTTTTCCTCTTCCCTCTTGTTTTAGAGAAGGTTACAAGGTATTTTAGAGGTTCTGCTGTTTTTTTAACCTCTCTATCATATTGGATGTTTTACAGGTCCAGCCAAAAACTCCACAGAAAATCTTACTAAACTAATCAATCCATTTAACAAAGTAGTAATATACAGAATCAACACACAAAAATGAGCGGCCTTCCTATATACAAACAAATCTGAAGGAGAAGAAATCTAGAAAACCATTCCTTTTACTATTGAAACTATCAAACTACAATCCAATACTTGGGAATAAGCCTGACACAACAGGTGAAGGATCTATACAAAACACATTATAAGAGATTATGAAAAGAGAGCCTCCTCGGTGGCGCAGCGGTTGAGCACTGGGTTGCAAAGCTGCCCCCAGCCTCTGCAGCGCCGGTTCGATTCCCCGGCTGCCGGTTGGATCCTACATGGCGAGCAGAGCTCTCCTGCCGCCAGCTGCTCCCCTCAGCAGTGTATTTCAACGATCTGCCTGTTCTGTTCCCTGCTCTGGCTCTGGTGAATTCTCTCACCCTCCTGTGCTTCTGACAGTACTCAGTGCTTGTGTAAATCAATAATAATATAAATCTTAAAAAAAAAGTTTATGAAAAGAAATTGGGAGAAGAACTTAGAAAATCATGACACAAGGAGTTGGGAGATACCTCATAAAATACCCATGCTTCCTTCCAAGTGTTTGTAAAGGGAAAAGAGTTCCCTGCCCCATCTTATTAGGATTTGTCTCTAATTTTCATCTTTTAGAACAACGTGAATAGTACTGTTTCAATACCTTCGATATGAAATGAAAAAACATTTCAACACAAAATTCACACTATTAGTTGTTTGTTGCGGCCCGTTCTAGGATAGGTAAGCCATGGAAACAACACAAATGCCCCAACGAGATGACTGGATCAAGGAGCTAGGACGCACTATTACTATATTACTATATATATTATATTACTATATATATTATATTACTATATATATATTACTATATATATTACTATATATATTACTATATATACTATATATATAATATATATTACTATATATATATATATATTACTATATATATACTATATATATTATATTATATATTACTATATATATTACTATATATATTATATATATACAATATATATTACTGTATATATATACTATATTTACTATATATTACTATATATATTATATATTAATATATATATATTACTATATATATAACTATATATACTATATTACTATATTACTCAGCAATCAAAAAGGAGATAGTCATGCCATTCGCAGCAACATGGATGGCGCTGGAAAGGATGATGCTCAGTGAAATAAACCAGAAGAGAAGAGAAAAAGGTCAGAAGGTTTCACTGATGGCAAGAAATGTAGGGAAACCCAATAAGGATCAGGACACAAAATAACTACAATCAATGAAAATTCAAAACCAACAGGCAACCCTAGATCCGAGACATTCTGTAGGGGAGGCAGAGCCAGAGGGATGAGGATAAAGGTGGGAAGAGCACAAGGGTCTATGGTGACTGGGCATGGGCGCGTTGGTGGTGGGCATTTCATAGGGAGGTCACATATTGTACAAAAATGAAGGATGGGGTAATAAATAGATTGCTGAAAACGTAAGCTCCAACTATTATTGTACCACCTCTCTCTACAGATTGGATCTGCCAAGTCATTTTGAGAGTTTCCCCTGTTTTACCTTAGGAATAAAATATATTCTGTTTGCCCCTGGGATAAGACACATGCGCTCTTTTGAGCCTCTGGAAAAAAGGGGAACTACGTTAGAGAACAAAGAGACTGGGAAATAGCAGGCATCAACTCCAGCAGGAGAGAGTGCCTTGTCCTTTGAGTTTCTGGAGCAACATAGAAAAAAGCTCAGGTTCTCTCTCCATGAGATAGTTTAGGAAACACAAACTCCAGGAAGTGTGCCAAATATCAGACCCAACAGCTCACCATTTCTGGAAGACCCACTCTGGCCCGGATGGGAAATAGCCCCTGATGTCACTTTGGAGGAAACGGACCTGGAAGAAGCCTCCTGAGAGGGGCCATTCCTAGGGAAGACATTTGTCTTCCTAGTCCTCTTTCCAAAGTCTCAGAGTGACATCTTTCACCCAGCGTCCTTTGGACATGGAGTCTCAGTCATCTCAGTGTATTCATCTCTCCGATTCAGCCTTCCCACTTGGGAGAGACGGCCCGAAAGTCAACCTGGCTAAGGAATGTTCTGTAAGGACTTGCTACTTGCAGGGTTTTCACAATGGTCCCAAATGGAAAGCATCTCAAACTGCATCGGGAGAAGGACTTAGACAATCATGACAGGAGGAGCTGGGAGATACAGAATGACATAGCCATGCTTGCTTCCAAGGGTTGCAAAA
>NW_023602059.1:0-14993 GCF_014898055.3 Talpa occidentalis
TCCCAATGCGAAGAAGAGCTGAAAATTGATATACAAGAAGCAAGAAGAACCCAAAACTTCCCACGAAAGGAAAAACACAGCAAGACACATAATAGTAAAGCTCCCAAGAATCCAGGACAAGGAAAAATAATGAAGCTGACAAGAGGAAAGAACAGATAACATTCAAAGGAAACCAATCAGGCTGACATCAGACTTCTCTGAAGAAACACTACGGGCAAGGAGAGGTGGAGGAACATAGTCAACATCCAAGAAACGATGCCAACCAAGAATACTCTATCCGCAAAGCCTCTTTCCTCCATGAAGAAAGAATATGGACCTTCCCAGACAAAGAGACTCCGGGAATTTCATTACGATAAACCCCACTCAAAAAATACTACAAGGAATCCTAAAGCCAGAACCTCAGAGGGACGATAACAACGAAAGAAACAAAAAAAAAAAAGTTATTAAAAGAATAAATAAAATCAAAGGAAAGACAAACATAATGGCAAATACAGATGCTAACATATCAATTTAACTCTAAATGTTAATGGACTAAACTCTTCAATAAAAAGACACAGAGTTTGCAGCCTGGATTAAGAAACACACCCACCTTTTGCTGTCTCCAGGAAACACATTTAGCTACAAAAGATAAAATAGGCTCAAAGTCAAAGGATGGAAAAATCCTACAAGCAAATGGGCCCAAAAAGAAAGCAGGAACAGCTATACTTATATCAGATAAAACAGACTTCAAACTCAAAAAATAAAAAGAGACCCCAATGGTCTACATTATGATTAAGGGGACAATACTTCAAGAAGAAATAACACTCATTAACATATACTCACCAAACGAAAGAGCACCAAAATATATCAGACAACTGTTGTCCCTCTCTGAAAACAGACATCAGAGAAAACACATATGTAGTGGGAGACTTCAACACACCACTATCAACAATGGATAGATCAACAAGACAAAAAATAAGTAAAGAAACTAAAGCTCTAAATAAGGACCTAGAGCATTTGGGCTTAACAGACATCTATAGAACACTAAACCCAAAAAAAACGGAGTACACATTTTTCTCAACAGCGCACACGGATCATTCTCCAGGATCGATCACATACTGGGGCAAGAACAAACATCAACAGATACACCAAGATTGAAATCATACCAACCATCTTTCTGACCACGAAGGCATCAAACTAGAAATAAATCATAAAAAGAAGGCAAGGAACTATCCTACCTCATGGAGATTAAAAGCCACACTACTGGAAGACCACTGGACTAACGAGGAGATCAAAGAAGAAATTAAAAAAATTCTTTGAATTGAATGACAAGGAGGACACCAATATCCTAAATGTATGGGTGCAGCAAAAGCAGTAAAAGAGAAAATATATAGCAATAGAAGCTCACATCAAAAAACAAGAAAGAACTCAAAGAAACAACCTAATCTCGAAGCTCAAAGATCTAGAAAAAGAACAACAAAAAAACCCCAAATCCAGTAGAAGAAAAGAAAATAATAAAACCAAAGCAGAAATAAATGAAATTGAAACTAAAAAACAATCCAAAAGATCAATGAAACCAAGAGCTGGTTCTTTGAAAAAATCAATAAAATAGACAACCCTAGCCAGGCTCACAAAGGAAAAAAGGGAGAAAGCACAAATACACAGGATCATAAATGAAAGAGGAGAAATCACAACGGACACAGCAGAAATCAAAAGAATAATCAGTAACTACTATGAACAGTTATATGGAAACAAGTTCAACAATCTAGAGGAGATGGACAAATTCCTACAACTCTACAATCACCCAAAGCTAGATAAAGAAGAAATAGAACACCTAAACAGACCAATTACAAGCAGCGAAATTGAAATGGTAATCAAAAACCTCCCCAAAAACAAAAGCCCAGGACCTGATGGATTTACAAATGAATTCTACAAACATTCAGAGACGAATTAGTGCCTATCCTTCACAAACTCTTCCAAAAAATTGAGAAGGAAGGCAATACCAAACACGTTCTATGAAGCCAATATTACACTAATACCAAAACCGAATAAGGACAACACAAAAAGGAAAACTATAGGCAATCTCCCTAATGAACACTGATGCAAAAATCCTCAATAAAATTTTAGCTATCAGAATCCAACATGTATCCATAAGATAATTCACCACGACCAAGTTGGATTCATTCCAGGGCACAAGGATGGTTTAACATCCGAAAATCAATCAACGTTATCCAACACATCAACAAAAAGAAATATAAAACCATGATAATATCAATAGATGCTGAGAAAGCTTTCGACAAAGTGCAACACCCATTCATGATAAAAGCCCTTGAAATTCTTGGGATACAAGGAACATACTCAACATCATAAAGGCCATCTATGACAAGCCAACAGCCAGTATCATCTCAATGGTGAAAGCTGAAAGCAATTCCATTAAGATCTGGAACAAGACAAGGATGTCCACTCTCACCACTGCTTTTCAATATAATACTGGAAGTCCTAGCCAGAGCAATAAGACAAGAGAAAGACATCCAAGGAATCCAAATAGGAAAAGAAGAAGTCAAACTATCACTATTTGCAGATGATATGATAATATACATAGAGAACCCAAAACTCCACAGAAAAACTAATTCAACTCATCAATCAGTTCAGTAAAGTGGCAGGATACAAAATCAACATGCAAAAGTCAGTAGCCTTCCTATACACAAACAATAAATCTGAAGAAGAAGAAATCAAAAAAACCACCTTTTATATTGAAACAAAAAAAATCAAATATTTGGGATAAATCTAACAAAAGAGGTAAAGGACCTATACAAAGAAAACTATAAACACTGTTAAAAGAAATAGAAGAAGACACAAAGAAATGGAAAGACATCCCCTGCTCATGGATTGGAGAATAAACATTATTAAAATGGCCATCCTACCAAAAGCAATATACAGATTCAATGCTATTCCAATCAAAATCTCAATGGCATTCTTCAAAGAAATAGAACAATTATTGATGAAATTCATATGGAATCACCAAAAACCCCGAATAGCCAAAGCTCTACTGAAAAAAAAAGAAGGAAATGGAGGCATCACACTCCCAGACTTCAAACTATACTACAAAGCCATAATCATCAAAACTGCATGGTATTGGAACAAGAACAGACATACAGACCAATGGAATCGAATAGAAAATCCAGAAATAAACCCACAGATTTATGGTCAACTAATCTTTTGACAAAGGAGCAAAGACTATGCATTGGAGCAAAGAAAGTTTGTTCAATAAATGGTGCTGGAAAACTGGGTCGCTACATGCAAAAGAATGAAGCTTGACCACTACCTCACACCATACACAAAAATCAACTCAAAATGGATTAAAGAACTAGACATAAGACCTGAACCATAAAATACATAGAAGGAATATAGACGAAACACTACGGGATTTGCACATCAAAGACATCTTTACAGACACATCACCCAAAGCAGTGATAGTGAAGGCAAAGATAAACAGCTGGGACTACATCAAATTAAAGAGCTTCTGCACAGCAAAAGAGACAATAACAAAACAAAGAGAAACCCACCACTGGGAGAACATTTTTGCACCCAACACTAATGATAAAGGACTGATCACAAAAATCTGCAAAGAGCTGATGAGACTCAGCACAACAAAGAAAATAATCCAGTCAAAAAATGGGCAGAAGAGCTAAAAGAAACTTCTCTGAAGAGGAAATGCAAATGGCCAACAGACATATGAAAAAATGTTCAACATCACTTGCAATCAGGGAAATGCAAATCAAAACTACCATGAGATACCATCTCACACCAGTGAGAATGGCACATATTAAAAAAACTAGCAACAACAAATGTTGGCGAGGATGTGGAGAAAAAGGAACTCTTCTGCACTGTTGGTGGGAGTGCAAACTGGTCCAACACACTATGGAGAGCTGTGTGGAGATTTCTGGACCTACTAAACATAGAGCTTCCATATGATCCAGCAATTCCACTCCTAGGTATTTACCCAAAGGACACAGAAACATCAATTCCAAAGAGCACCTGCACCCCTATGTTTATAGCAGCACTGTTTACAATAGCTAAGCTTTGGAAACAACCCAAATGCCCAAAAGTAGATGACTGGATCAAGAAGATGTGGTACATATATACCATGGAATATTACTCAGCATTCAAAAAAGATAAACACATGCAATTTGCAGC
Source organism: Talpa occidentalis (assembly GCF_014898055.3). NCBI lineage: Eukaryota > Metazoa > Chordata > Mammalia > Eulipotyphla > Talpidae > Talpa > Talpa occidentalis. The sequence goes on from NW_023602059.1 coordinate 4,177, forward strand.
AACATGGATGGCGCTGGAAGGGATCATGCTCAGCGAAATAAGCCAAAAAGAAAAAGAAAATACCGGATGGTCTCACTCATAGCAGGAATCTAGAAATTAAATAAGGGACCAGGAAAATGAATATAAGAAAGTGAAAATCAAAATCAACAAAAACTATGAACCAGAGACACTTTTTGGGGGTGGGGGCGGGAGGGAAGGATTGGGGTCAGAATGGGGCGTTGCAATTGTATGGGGGAATATAAAAATAAAATTTAAGATTAAAAAAAAAAAGCAAAAAAAAAAAAAAAAAAGCGGAATGGGTAAATATGTAAGTGCATTTAAACATGAAATAGTATACACCAATGAGAAGGAACAAACTACATACAACAACATGACTCCACTCTACAAACATAAACTGAATGAAAAAAATCATTCACAAAAATACTGATACATTATCCCATTAACATTAAACATAAAAACAGGTGAAACTAATCTGTAGTTAGAAGTCAGGATATTATTGGCATTGGAGATGGCTAGTTACTCAGAGAGGTGAATATGAGGTATCTTTTGGGGAGCTAGTAACATTCTTGATCTGGTTGAGGATTATATGGATATATTCAGTTTGTGAAAAATATTCAACTGTACTTACATGTACCTTTTTAAAATGTGATGACTATTCTGAACACATTCTTCCTTATATAATTTAGTTAATTATGCAGTTTCTACTTGTGATTTGTCAGAAGCACATAAATGGGAGGTTATAAAAAATAAGCCTGAAAAATGTGATGATCACAAAAATTTTTTTCTTTACATTATTGGATAGAGATTTTCTTCTACTTAAAAGATGGTAGATGCTCAAAACATTAGAGCAATTTTAGAAAGTCTCCTGAATTTGAAAGAAAACTACATTTTGGAATATCCAGTAGTTAAGATATTTCCATGTATAGATGCAGAATGGTCTAGACTTACTTTATGAAAATGAACTTTCTCAAACAACACCATCTTAGATTCTTCAGCATTCAATACAGCAGTGAAATCTTAGCATTTTAAATCTGGCTAGATTGTAGATAGAGAGTGACATGTTAGATTTAGTACAAATGTAGAATTAATACACAAAAACCCCACACTACAGAGTTTTCCCATATGCTACATAAAAATGCTATAGTTTCTCACTCACAAGCTGCTATATTAGGGTGCTAGCTGATTTTATGCCTTCAACTTGCTTAATGTTTTCATTTATATACAATAGAGTTTTATACTGTATTGGTCAAACAATATATTTCAAAATAATTTACAGTAAAATCATAATAAATTTATACAAAGTATTGATTTAGCATAAATTTTCAAACTGTGAAAGTCAACGAATCATAAATCAGTACATAAATTGGTGAAACAAAAGACATAAATGACAAAAAAAAAATTAGTCACTATGTTGTGTATTTGCTTTTTAGATAGCTGCGTGGGGAAAATATATGGACGGAGGCTTCATAAAAGTTAAGGTTGGTAACATAAAAGTAACTTAATGCACAGAGAAATAGGCTATATCAACAAAACTGTGGGGAAAAATCACCCAAGAATCTGGTTCATAATCTTGACATACTGGCATCGCAATTAAGTTGAATGATACCCTGCAAAGTATCTTCACACTCTTGTGCTTCCAAAAATTTTTGAAGGCAGACTGATAGCACAATCTATTTAATTCTTAGAATGTCATATTTCTGTTTGTGTGTATATGTTTGAATATCTTTATTATTAAAAAGGCCACGTTAAAGACATCACCTTGGCAATATAATATATAGTTCAGTCTCCTTTTTTTCTAAGACCACATTTACGAGATCCTCTGCAGCTCAATTGCAGTGTTGTCAACTGGGACAAGGAAGGCCTGACAGAAGAGTTGCTATATCAGTGAAGATACTATCACTATGTTTGGAGAAGAAAATTCCTTCATTTTGACACATTTCATTGCTAGGTCTTCATTAGGTACTGCTAGTATGAAAAAAAGTCAGAGTTTTTGTTTGGAAAATTATAAGAGTTTACAATCATATCAGTGTTCTGAAATCCACTTTGTTGGACTAGTTTAGGGTTAGGTTGTGCACTCAACATTGACCCCAGAGGTCAGTGGCCTGGGATGTATTAGGCCTGGTCATATGCTCTAACTCTAGGGCCAGCCAGGGATAGCATCTTCTCAAATTACGTTGACTGTGACAGAATGAGCCATGAATCACAAAGGAAAACTGGCCAGGTCTGTGGTGACTTATGCAGGTTGCACACTGTACAACTCCAGGGATTGCCATTCACATAGTCTGCATTGTGATTGGCACCCCTTGGAGTTTTGCAATACCTGACCTGTGTAGCTGTGTGCAGTAACCCACTCTGTGATTTGGAAAAGGATTAATAAATGCTAAGGGAACAAATTACAAATTCCCATATTCTGATTATGTATATTATGATCCTCAATCTTATCTGTTACTTTGGTCTATTTATATATCCTACCTCTGTCACAGTGGTTTTCAATTATTTTTTTTCCTGCTACAATATGCAAAGATAATTATTTTCATATAAGTTTATTTTATTTTATTTTTTTAAAGATTTATTTATTTATGCATGCAAGAACTGGGGTACAGACCAGAGGTGCGGAGGCGGGGGTGAGAGGATTCACCAGAGACAGAGTGGGGAACAGAACAGGTAGATTGACTGAAATACACTGCTGAGGGGAGCAGCAGGCAAGTCAGGAGAGGTCTGCTGTAGATGTGGGTGGCTCCCTGGCCGGGGATCAAACTCGTGCTGCAGTGGCTGTGGATACCTTCACAGGTTGTGTCTTAACCCCTTGCGCCACCAGGGACGCCCTATTTTCATATAAGTTTAGACCTGGGTTACATGTTATCCTGAAGTGTGTTCTTGAATCCTACTTTCTCTTCAGTCATTCAAGAAAACATATTTGTGGTCGCTTAAGCCCAGCAAGAGTGAGAGTCCTGGGCTTGTTTGGGAGCACAGTTTTTGTGGTGAAAAGTGAGTCCCTCCCTTCCCCCATAGCAAGCCAAGTAAAATGGGAGATGCTTAGAGGATTTCTTGTAAACTTTTTTTTTTTGAGGGGCAACCTGCAAGAAGACTTGATGGCATTTCATTTTCTCAGATTCCGCATGTCTGCTTGAGCTACACACCTGAGCTATCCCTTGTGCCTGTCTGAGCAAAGTAGAGTGAATGGGAGAGACATGGAGAGGCAGAGACAGTCTGGGGGAGCAACTTGCATCCCCCTCTATTAGGACAAGGATGTGAGCATTTCCCAAGGGTTAGGGAGCCGAAGAAGACAGCACCTGTCCAAGAGACCTTGGCTGAAGCTACCCAACAGCAAGAAGATGAGGGAGATAGAGACAGAGCTGGCAGAAGTGAAGCCTGCACCAGACTGTGCAAGACTCGACCTTAGTTGTGATGAGGCCCCACCAGATTCACCAAAGAACACACATAGTTGCCTTAGGGAGAGGGCAGTTGAACACTTGTCATACAAAGGCTATCTGGGGCAATCATGGTGGTAAACTGCCCAAATTTCTGCTCAAGAAAGAACTTGCTTTTCAGCTGCAGTGAGTGCAGTTAGCTGAGAGCATCCAGCTGCAACTGAGGATAGGCCCAGTTGCAGCTTTTGACATAGTCCTATGCTTTTACTCAGTAACCTCTAGTCAGTACTAGAGCATCAGCAGGGGTGTTAAGGCCACTTCCATACAACCCAAGACTCCTCGAATGTGCAGTCTTTGCTCCAGAGCTCCCTATTGGTTAGCCAGGACTTTGTCAGATCTGCATCACAAAAGTTTGAGGTCACCAGTGCCAGATTGTTTCCCTCACCATTCCCTTTATCTTTTCAGGTATTATTTCTCTGTATATCTCTTGTATTCCTAACTGTCACAGCATCTATCCATGCTACTTGGAGACTCATACTGTTTCAAATCTTTTTGAAGAGCCGTCAATGAAATTTTTGAGCTATTACACAACTATGGAAAGTTGTTTAGAAGAACCATTCTACATGAAGAGACCTTCATATTACTAAGGTCTATTAGAATTCAAGAAAGAATCTTGTTCTAGGGGCCTTCCTGGTGGCGCAAGGGGCTAAGACGCAACCTATGAAGCTTGTCGCAGCCACTACAGCATGAGTTTGATCCCTGGCCAGGAAGCTACCCACATGGCGCAGCAGACCTCTCCTGACTTGCCTGCCGGTCTCCTCAGCAGTGTATTTAAGTCAATCTGCCTGTTCTGTTCCCCATTCTGTCTCTGGTGAATCCCCTCACCCCCCGCACCTCTGGCCTGTACCCCAGTTCTTGCATGCATAAATAAATAAATCTTTTTAAAAAAAGAATCTTGTTCTTATTACTATTATTATTTGTACTGTGGATTTGCAAGAGAAGCCCTTGTTTTTAGGAAATACACAGTGAACTATTGTGGTATAAAGGAACATCTGTAAGTTACTAAAAGGGAAAGTGGTGGGGTGGGTGGTGGGGAGAGAATGAGAGAGAGACAGGTCAAGGATAAAGCAAGTGTTGTCAAATATTACTAAATCTGGTAAAGGTAGAAGGTAAGTTCTACCTTTAGAAATCTGGATAAGGCTTCCCTGGTGGCGCAGGTGGTTGAGCGCAGCATTGTGAAGCTGTCCACAGCCTCTGCAATGCAGGTTCCATCCCTGCTGGCCAGGGAGATACCCACATGGCATGGCAGACCTCTCCTGTCTGGCCCGCTGCTCCCCTCAGCAGTGTTTTCAGTCAGTCTGCCTGTTCTGCTCCCCACTCTGTATGTGGTGAATCCTCTCACCCTCTCGCCTGTACCCCTATTCTTGTATGTATGAATAAATAAATGTTTAAAAAAAAAAGAAATCTGTTCTTGACCTACTAAACATAGAGCTTCCATATGATCCAGCAATTCCACTCCTAGGTATTTACACAAAGGACACAGAAACATCAATTCCAAAGAGCACCTGCACCCCTATGTTTATAGCAGCACTATTTACAATAGCTAAGCTTTGGAAACAACCCAAATGCCCAAAAATAGGTGACTGGATCAAGAAGATGTAGTACATATACACCACGGAATATTACTCAGCATTCAAAAAAGATAAACGCATGCAATTTGCAGCAACATGGATAGAGCTGGAAGGGATCATGTTCAATGAAATAAGCCAGAAAGAAAAAGTAAAATACCGGATGGTCTCACTCATAGCAGGAATCTAGAAAACTTAAATAAGGGACCAGGAAAAAGAATAACTATAGGAAAGAAAATATCAAAATCAGCAAACAACTATGAACCAGAGACACTCTATGGGGGGGGTGGGGGGTGGGGAAAGGAGGGATTGGGGTCAAAATAAGGGGGTTGTAATTGTATGGGGAATATAAAAATAAATTTAAATTAAAAAAAGAAATCTGGGTAAAAGGTAGAAGGGAGTTCTTTGTACTATTTTTGCAACTTTCTTGTAAGTCTAAAATTATATAAAAATAAACATTGAAGAGAAAAAATATCCAGTGTGATGTTTGTTTAAAAATACTGTGTATATCAATGTATATTTTGTTTATATATACATTATGAATATAAAATATATAGAAATACATATTACGGCTGGCAAGAAATACACTACAATGTTATTTCTTAGTTGAAAGATTTTGACTGCTTTTTAGTATATTCTCTGTATAACTGTATATCACTTTTGTGGTACTTAAACCCATTTGTTTAGCATTTTATTGCCTACAAATAAAGGCCTAATAAATAAAACAATTTTTTACTTATCTGTTTGACTCCTATATTCAATGATTATAGCAATGTAATGATTAAAGAATATTTTTCATCTGAAACTGAATTGCATAGCAACTTCAAACAGTTGTATAAGTGGAATGATTAATGGGGAATTCTGAGTTTACCTCATGCACCCCCATAACTTTATTGGAAAGGCTAGACTTATAGATTAATAATTTCATATTTGGATACAAAAGGACATACTAAATAATTTCTACATAATAACATATTAACAAAATGTAATAAGCATTTGTGTAAAGGAAGTACTAAATTGATAGTAGCTATCAAAATTATGGTTCCTCCAATAACAGACATTTTATAAATAGTCTGTAAAGGCTGCATAGAATCTGGGTTCCACAAAATCCTGGTTATAGTCTTCACATCTGTAAATCAACAATCTGATGTTCTGCTATATTATGCCTCATAATAAATTTAAAACTATGCAGGTTTTATATTTTTCCAATAGAATGATAAAAATCCAAACATAAAAGTCATCAACTCAGCCTCATTCTTCTTGGCAGAACCATAATTAGGTTGTCTTAGACAGGTAATTGTCCATCCCAGTGAGAGTCTATAACATGCTCAGTAGTCTATTCCTGTAATGATCTTTTGTCAGAAACTTCTTTATTATGTCTAATTCAGGTATTCCCTTTTGATTTAATACTGCTTCTGAGTTTATGTTATACATAGGAATTCATCCCATTGTAGAAATTAATGCTATAAATGTCCTTATGCAATCATTTAATTTTACCCAGTATCACTTCTGATGCAAAGATATTATTTCATATTCATTATTGTTATTTGCATATTACTTTCTGCTCCATTATCAAAGTATGATTTGCTTTTAACTGATATCAGGAATTGACCTTTTTTCATGGTGAAAAAAATTATATTTAGAATTAGGCAGCTGGACTCAGTTTAAATGATCCCAATCTTGTTGGCAACATGCAAAGTATCCTAGTCAGGAGCCAGTGAACATAAGCCTTCTTCTCTCCATCAGGTCTGATGAGGATGTTGACCTTGACCACATCAGTGTCCCAGAGCTTCCTCACAGCCTGTTTGATCTGGTGCTTGTTGGCTTTGATGTTCACCATGAACCCAAGTGTGTTGTGTCTTCTGTCTTCTTCATGGCGGGTTCAGTGGTCAGAGGGAACTGATGATGACACAGTGGCCAAGCTTGTTTCTCCTGGGAATACTGGGATATTTGGGTTGCCCGGGAGCCGTGGTGTTTTTTGCCCCTGAAAGGTGGGTGACATGCAGATCTTTTTCTTGTGGCTGTGGATGCCTTTCAACACTGCTTTCTTGGCCTTCAAAGCTTTTGCTTTGGCTTTGGAAAGGGCAGGTCTTCCTTCTTTACTTTGGCGCCATCTTCTTGAAAAGGCCAGTAATTGATATTTAATTATCAGCATATGGTGCTTTTAAAATATAGTGCTATTTTATTTGGTTTACCAAAAAATGACTTCCATGTACATAGTTATTTGACAAAGCAAAAATGATCTTCATGTATTTGTCTGTAATTTATGACAATACTAGATTGATGTAATTTGAGTGCATACAGTGATTTACCTTGAGTTAAATTATTGAAGAATGCTGAAATGTATATAGATCAGAGAATATCATCACCCGCTGTCTTCTCCATGATATCTAGTAACCTATCATTTTACTAGTGTTTAATTGTTGTCAGCATGCAGCACATGCTGGCAACAGAAAGAGTGTGAATTATAATTTAGTCACTATGCTGCTTCTTCCATTTGTAAAATATCCCTTAAAAGGGGGATAATGCATTCTTCTTACTTTCATACTGAACTATTTGTAGTTCCAAAGTATCTGAACAGTACATGTAAGCAGTGTGGGTTCTCATCAAAGTATCTGAGAGATGAGGAAATATCCACGGTACAAGGAGATAGGTTATGTGCAGTAGGGAATGTCTAGAAATGAGACTAAAAGGGTCACATAGGGAAGAGCATTCATTGCATGCCACATAAAAGAGTTTGGATTTTGTTATTAAGAATTAATTGAAGCAGGGCCTCCCCGGTGGCACAGCGGTTGAGCGTTGGGCTGCGAAGCTGCCCGCAGCCTCTGCAGCGCCAGTTCAATCCCGGCCGCCGGGCGAGGGTCCCACATGGCGTGCAGACCTCTCCTGCCGCCTGCTGCTCCCCTCAGCAGTGTACTTCGTCAGTCTGCCTGTTCTGTTCCCCGCTCTGGCGCTGGTGAATTATCTCACCCTCCCACGCTTCTGACTGTACCCAGTGCTTGTATAAATAAATAAATAAACAAACAAATAAATAAATCTTTAAAAAAAGAATTAATTGAAGCAGGGAATTAATTCTTCAGGGAAATTGAAGTAGTAGTATGCAGATTTGGCTTTTAGAAAGAGCATTCCATAGATCAGTGGAATTGTAGTGATCCAGATGGAAAAATTGCAAAGCCTTGATCTAAGCTAATGATGTGGGAATGAAGGAAAGGAAATGGATTGATGAAACAGTGGCCTTTGGTACAAAATGGTTGGACCTTGAGGTGATTATGTTGAATGAATTAAGTCAAAAAGTGAAAGACAGGTATGGATGGTTTCATTCATTTATGGAACACAGATACCCCCGAAACATTTATATGCAAAGAATAGTAGGAATAAAACTTCAACTTGACAAAAAGAAGATAATGGTTATCAGAGGGAACAGGGAAGAGGGTGAGGAAATGGGGTAGGGAGGCAGATGGGGTATGGGCATGTGTGGTTGAGTGGAGGGAAAAAAAGAGAAAAAGAAAAAAGTTATGAAAGAGGTAAACTAAAGGGGATTAGGTAGAAAGAAAAAAAGTTAAGGATGACTGCCAGTGGAGTGCACTGTTATGCCAGAATCTGAGCATTACACCTGCCTCCCTAAATCATTCCATTGAAGGTTTCCTCACTGAATCAAATATGAGTCTTGGTTAGAAGTAATAGAAGTCTTATCCGGCTAACTTAAGTAAAATAGTAATTATAGAAAGTGTGTGAGCAAATTCTAATTGTCAGTTTCTATTCTTTCATTTTTATTCATTAATTTCTACCAGAATAAAGACCTTATTTTCCAACCTCTCTTCCAGTTAGATCTGGCCATGTGATAACTTCTGGTTAATGGGATATTATTATTTTTAGAGTTATTTATTTATGCATGCAAGAACTGGGCTACAGGCCAGAGGTTGGGGGGTGAGAGGATTCACCAGAGACAGAGTGGAGCAGAACAGGCAGACTAACTGAAATACACTGCTGAGGGGAGCCGTGGATGAGATAGGAGAGGTCTGTTGCGCCATGTGGGTAGCTCCCTGGCCAGGGGTCAAACTTGTGCCTAAGAGGCTGCACATAACTTCACAGTGCTGTGCTTAACCCCTTGCACCACCAGGGAGGCCCAATATCTTGTTTTTCTTTCATTACTTACTGTTTTCTTGTAGCTCATTGAGCTATTCTGAATTACTTTTTGGGTAAATTACAGATCTCTATGTATTTAGAATCAGTTATTTTGATGCTTTGGTAGTATTGTTTCCATGTTTTCTCATGTTCCTTGACATCTTGACTTACCGTCATTGCAATTGAAATAGCAATCACTCTCTCTTGTCTTTACTAACTTCCCTCTATAATGCAATCTAAAACTGTATTTTTTCCTCTTGTATTGTGCTAGAACATCTTTGCTGGAAACCTGGACTTCCATGAAGGCTCTGTCATCAATGGTTGATTTCTAAGACACTGTTTTCCAGGGACTCTTAGAATGTGGCTGAGAAGGACTGGAACCAGTTTATGGGCAACTGCAGGGCTAACAGCTGGGACCAGTGTCTCTATACTTATTCTTCAATGCATGGGCAGGTGAGAGTCTTCCCTGATCCCTTGGCATACAGTACTGGATACCACAGATTTGAAGCATTTTTTTTCTCTGTGGATAGATGCCAAATTTTTGTTGTTGGGTAAGGATAATAAACAAGGGACATCCTATTTAGTCATGTTGCTATGTCATTCCTCTGGCTATTTTGTATTTCAACCTGACATTTTTATTGCATTTCAGAAAAAATTCTTCAAGAATTCAAACTCTTAATTTATTTGAAAAAAAATTAGTTATGCCTTCATTAACTGGAAGACTATCAAAGATAGTTATTGAAAATGAGTATTGTTTTAATCAGCTCAGTGTCATTACTGCTGTATTACAGTTATCTGATAATTTCTGGAAAATGATTCTTAATGCCTGTTTTTTAATGCCTTCCCAAATTAGTAACATTATTTGAGATGCCAATAATTTATATTAGGCCTTACTGTTGCTCAAAATTAAGAAACTATTTAGTCACAGCAAGTATATCTAGTTTTATAATTGCAGTACTTTCATAAAAATACTTCACAAAGGCAGGAAAAAGTCTTCTTCCTTTCTCCCGCCTCCCTCCCTAACTCCCTTCCTCCCATTTCCCCTCCCTCCTTCTTTCCTTCACTTTTATTCAAATCTGATAAAATAGTGAAACATGACATTTCATACCATATACACACAATGTAAATTAAAAGCACACAAGGTTATCCAACAAAAGAGCTCCTCTCCATCTTTGTCCCTAGTCATCTAATTTCCCCTTCTTGAAAAGAAATATTTTTACCAGTTTCATGTGTATTTTTGCAGATATAATCTATGTGTGTATTAACAAATTTTAAAAAATTCTCTTGATTTCTTGCAAATATATTGTTCTAATACACAGACTTTCACCTCCCTTTTCCACTAAACAGTATACCTTGGAAACTTTTCACATTAGTTGTGGCAAAATTAAAGATGGTTGCAAAGATGTCATTCTTGTAAAGAGTTGATTTCCCCTCCTCTTGAATTTATGTGACCCTGTGACTCTTTATCCTGTAGAACTCAGCAAAAGTAACTCTGTGTAAGTTCTAGGCCTAAATGTGAAAAAGACTGGCAGCCCTTGTTTCCACTGTATTGGAATACTTGTTCTAGAATGTATGCTCAGAGGGAATGCAGCCATATGTGTCACACGTCAAAGAATCCTGAGTCACTACACTGTGAAGAAGCCCATGTTAGTCTGGTGGAGGGCTACATGTTATGGGTGGTGGAGATATTCTT
>NW_023602061.1:0-14960 GCF_014898055.3 Talpa occidentalis
GTCACTGCTTTGGGTGACGTGTCTGTAAAGATTTCTTTGATGTTGCATGTCATGTAGTGTTTGCCTATATTTCCTCTCTGTATATTTGATGGTTTCAGGTCTTATGTCTAGTTTCTTTAATACCTTTGAGTTGGTTTTTGTGCATGGTGTGAGGTAATAGTCAAGCTTCTTATTCTTTTGCATGTAGCGACCTCAGTTTTCCCAGCACCATTTATTGAACAAACTTTCTTTGCTCCAATGCATAGTCTTTGCTCCTTTGTCAAAGATTAGTTGACCATAATTCTGTGGGTTATTTCTGGATTTCCTATTCAGTTCTGTTGGTCCATGTGTCTGTGATTGTTCCAATACCATGCAGTTTGATTGATATTATGGGTGTAGTATAGTTTGAAGACTGGTGTGTGATGCCTCCATTCTTCTTTTTTTTTCAGGAGATCTTTGTTATTCGGGTTTTTGGTGATTCCATATGAATTTCATCAATAATTGTTTCTATTTCTTTGAAGAATGTCATTGAAATTATATGGAATAGCAATTAAATCTGTATATCGCTCTTGGTATGATGATGCCATTTTAATAATTTAATTCTTCCAATCCATGACAGGGGATATCTTTCCATTTCTTTGTGTCTTCTTCTATTTAACAGTGTGTTTTATAGTTTTCTTTATATAGGTCCTTTACCTCTTTTGTTAGATTTATTCCCAAGTATTTGATTTTTTTGTTTCAATAATAAAAGGGATGGTTTTTTTATTTCTTAATATTATTGTTTGTGTATAGGAAGGCTACTTATTTTTGTGTGTTGATTTTGTATCCTGCCACTTTAGTAAACTGATTGATTAGTTGAATTAGTTTTTCTGTGGAGTTTTTGGGGTTCTCTATGTATATTATCATATCATCTGTGAATAGTGATAGTTTAACTTCTTCTTTTCCTATTTGGATTCCTTGTATGTCCTTCTCTTGTCTTATTTCTCTGGCTAGGACTCCTAGTACTATATTGAAAAGCAGTGGTGAGAGTGGACCTCCTTGTCTTTTTCCAGATCTTAATGGAAATGCTTTCAGCTTTTCACCATTGAGAATGATACTGGCTGTTGGCTTGTCATATATGGCCTTTATGATATTGAGGTATGTTCCTTGTATCCCAAGAATTTCAAGGGCTTTTATCATGAATGGGTGTTGCACTTTGTTGAAAGCTTTCTCAGCATCTATTGATATTATCATATTTTTTTTATTTTTATGGTTTTTATGACTTTCTTGTCATTCTCGGTAGATAATAATGTCATAGAGATGGCTCTAATTCTATTTTTTTTTTTTTAAATTTTATTTAGGTTTTTTTTTAAATTTTTTATTACTGTTTTATCTTTTATTTTATTTAATTTTTTAATTTATTTTTTAAAGATTTGTTTGTTTATACAAGCACTGGGTACAGTCAGAAGCACGGGAGGGTGAGAGAATTCACCAGAGCGGGGGAGCAGAGCAGGCAGAAGGACTGAAGTACACTGCTGAGGGTAGCAGCGTGAGGCAGGAGAGGTCTGCGCGCCTTGTGGGACCCTCCTCCGGAGGCCAGGGAGCAGCCGGGGATCTAACCAGCGTTGCAGAGGCTGCGGGCAGCTTTGCAACCCAGCGCTCAACCGCTGCGCCACTGGGGAGGCCCTTCATTGATCTTTTGGATTGTTGTTTTAGTTTCGATTTCATTTATTTCTGCTTTGATTTTTATTATTTATTTTCTTCTACTGGTTTTGGGTTATTTTTTTCCCTAGTTCTTTGAGCTTTGAGATTAGGTTGTTTCTTTGAGTTCTTTCTTGTTTCTTGATATGAGCCCCTATTGCTGTTTATTTTTCTCTTATTACTGCTTTTGCTGCGTCCAATACATTTAGGAAATTGGTGTCCTCTTTGTCATTCAACTCAAAGTAGTTTTTAATTTTTCCTTTGATCTCATTAGTCCAGTGGTCTTCCAGTAATGTGGGTTTCAATCTCCATGAGGTAGGAGAGTTTCTTGCCTTCTTTTTATGGTTTATTTCTAGTTTGATGCCTTCATGGTCAGAGAAGATGGTTGGTATGGTTTCAATCTTGGTGTATCTGTTGATGTTTGTCTTGTGTCCCAGTATGTGGTCGATCCTAGAGAATAATCCCTGTGCGCTTGAGAAAAATGTGTACTCAGATTTTTTTGGGTTTAGTGTTCTGTAGATGTCTGTTAAGCCCATGAGCTCTAGATCCTTATTTAGAGCTTTAGCGTCCTTACTTATTTTTTGTCTCATTGATCTGTCCATTGTTGATAGTGGTGTGTTGAAGTCTCCTACTACATATGCGTTTTCTCTGATGTCTGTTTTCAGAGATGATAATAGTTGTCTGATATGTTTTGGTGTTCCTTCATTGGGTGAGTATATGTTAATGAGTGTTATTTCTTCTTGAAGTATTGTCTCCTTGATCATAATGTAGTGACCGTTGGGGTCTCTTTTTACCTTTTTGAGTTTGAAATCCGTTTTATCTGATATAAGTATAGCTGTTCCTGCCTTCTTTTTTGGTCCATTTGCTTCTATGATTGCTTTCCATCCTTTAACTTTGAATCTATTTTTATCTTTTGTAGTTATATGTGTTTCCTGGAGAAGGCAAGAGGTTGGGTTTTGTTTCTTTATCCAGCCTGCAACTCTGTGTCTTTTTATTGAAGACTTTAGTCTATTTACATTTAGAGTTAATATTGATATGTTAGCATCTGTATTTGCCATTGTGTTTGTCTTTCCTCTGATTTTATTTATTCTTTAGTAACTGTTTTTTACCTTCTTTCATTGTTATTTATCCCTCTGTTGGTTCTGGCTTTAGGACTCCTTGTATTTTTTGGAGTGGGGGTTTAGTCGTAATGAAATTCCAGAGTTTCTGTTTGTCTGGGGAGGTCCTTATTCTTTCTTCATAGAGGAAGGAAATCTTTGCAGGATAGAGTATTCTTGGTTGGCATTTGTTGTCTTGGAGTCTGTTGACTATGTCCCTCCACTCTCTCCTTGCCAGAAGTGTTTCTTTGGAGAAGTCTGATGTCAGTCTGATTGGTTTTCCTTTGTATGTTATCTGTTTCTTCTCTCTTGTCATCTTATTTTTTCGTTGTCTTGGATTCTTGGCAGCTTTACTATTATGTGTCTTGCTGTATTTTTCCTTTCCTCATGGAAGTTTGGTGTTTTCTTGCTTCTTGTATGTCTATTTTCAGCTCCTTCACATTTGGGAAGTTCTCTTCAATTATTTCCTTGAATATTTTCTCTGTTCCTACATCTCTCTCCTCTCCTTCTGGGATTCCTGTAACTCTTATATTTCCTTTGCTCATGGAGTCAGCTAGTTCCCAAAGTCTTTCTTCAGTCTTTTTCATTCGTGCTTCTCTTTCCTTTTCTGTTTTGGTTCTTTTTATTTCCGTGTCTTCCAGAGTGCTTATTCATTCTCTCATTTCATCTATTCTGTTATCACTGCTTTTCCCAGCATTCTTTAGCTCCTCCGTTAATCCTTTGATCGCCTGCATTTCCTACACTTCCCTCTTTAGGGACTCAATTTCGTTCTTCTAAGTGTTGTTTTCCTTAATGAGTTCCATCAGTTTTTTTATCATGGCAATTTTAAATTCTCTTTTTGGAAGGCTCAGAAGTTCTTCCAAGTCACTGTTGTTGCAAGCTGGTGGGTGGTTTTCTTTTTGTGGTGTGTCTTTTTCCTGAGGAGTTGCCAGGTTGCATGTAGTTTTTCTTCTCCCTGCTGCCTGTTTTCTAATTTGCCCTATGCATTGGGACACTGTGTCACTGGTACTGGCCAGCATCTTTTTGGTGTGGTCTTTCTGGGATTTCAGAAACTGGTGGTCCAAATGAGTCAAATACTGTTATGCCAGAAGTCCAGTGAGGCAGTGGTACTTTGAGTATGTTAATGGTCGCTGTCACAGAATATCATCTCCTTCTGCGTTTAATTCCAAAGGTGTGTCTTGAAGTCCCACAGACTTCCCTGGAGGTGGAGCGGCTGGATTGCACTCTGGGGTCCAAATCACTGGATCCCCCTCTGGGCTCCAACTTCCTGCCAGGCGGGACCAGTCTTGTGGGGGCCTTCAGCTCTCCTCTGACTGCACAGGGAGCCTTCTCCCTGTTTCAAGCAGTCTTTATTGAAGGAAGGTCCCTATTCTAAAATGGCGGGTTGGAGACGCACTTTCCTACATGCGTGGTCTGCCCCAGGGTTGGATGCCCGCTCCCCCCCCCCGGCTCTGACTGCTGGCCAGAAGGGGCCTGGTGTTGGGGTTCTTCCAGGCTCACATCTGGCTCTGCGGGGAGCCTTCTGTCTGTTTCAAGCAGTCTTTATTGAAGGAATGTCCCTGTTCTAAAATGGCGAGTCGGAGATGCACTTTCCTGCACGTGTGATCTCAGAATTTTCTTCATTTTTAAGGCTGAATAATAGTCCATCGCTTATATGCCACATTTTGTTTTTTCATTTATTCCTCCATCAACACTCGAGTTCTGTCTAGATTTTGACAGGTTGTGAGTAATGCTGATATGATTGTGGGCATACAGAAGTCTGTTTGAGTCGCTGTTTTGAATTCTTTTGATTTTCCCTAAAGTGGAATTGCTCTGTCATCCATGCAGTTTATGCTTCATTTTCAAAGAAACAGCCAGAATGCTTTCCCATGGCAGCTGTGCCATTTTATATTGTTCCTCAAATGACAGAATCATACTGAAGATAATAGAGCTTGTGTTTTTACCATTCGATGGACATTAACAGTATTTTCACACTTGGCAATACAAAACCCTTCTACAGATGCCATCGTTTGGTGAAAATAGTGTCACGGAAGTCCAATCGTATGTGGGTCATGGACAACATGGCATCATTTGAAAAACTGGGTACACAACTAAGCTTATAGAAAATGGTGATTTTTACAATGCAGCAACAAAGAAAGCGAGAGACTATTTATATTCCAAAGGTGAAACTAAAAACTACCAAAGTAACAAATTTAAAAGTTCATTCAAGATCACTTTGAATTCACTCATGGTGCAGGTGGGAAAAACCTAATTCTCTCGTACCAATTTATTGATCTTTATACTATAAGCATGTTTTTATGTAGTTTATTGCTTAATTGACATTTTCTTTTGACATGCTTTTTATGACTGATGTAATTTTTGTTTAGAGCAAAATATTTTTATGCAGTTCAACAAAAAACACTTTTAGAAAGGTTACACAAATATCAAAAACCAAACATTTCTTTGAGATACACACACACACACACATGCACACACACAGCACAACTCCCGGCCTGAGGAACAAAGATCGCCAAGCTGATCAGTATGCAGTGATTGGCTCATGCTCAGGGTTGCTGAAATGCCCCATCTACCAATGCCCCACCCACAGTGTCTACTGGGCTGCAATTGTAATGTGAATATCAAGTCCTTCGAAAGGACTGGTGTTTTAATAGGAAGGACTTCTTGTCAAATGGAGTGATTTGATCTTACAGAATTAAAGTAAGTCGTGGGTTTACTCTCCGTCTACATTTTGGCTGTTGTGAACAGTGGTGCTAAGAACCACTGTTCTGTGTACTGTGTACAGGCTTTGGCTTTAACACCCACTTCCAGTTATTTGGGGTACATATCTAGGAGTAGAAATGTTCAACCATACAGTTACTCTGTCTTTAGTGGAAAATGTCCAGCTATGTCATGTATAGTTTGCCAAGCTTTTGATTTCCTAAAACATACTTGATTTCCTCAAGCATACATAAAATAAGAATATCTGGGGGCCTCCCCTGGTGGCGCATCGGTTGAGCACTGGGCTGTAAGGCTGCGTGCTGGTTCATTCCCTGGCCGCCGGCGAGGGTCCCACAAAAGACAAAACAAAACAATATATGTTATTTTACAATTATTGACAATGGGATGTATGTGAAGGGGTATGACACTGTTTATGTACTGAAGGGTTCAGGCACTGCCACTTTGCTTTGAAGTGACATTTGACATTGGGAAATGACATTGGGAAGTATGAGCCTCTGCCATTGTTTTTTTTTTTTCCCGCTATTTTCTTGGCTGTTTGTGGGCCCTTGAAAATCCATATATTTAAGTTAGGATCATCTTGCACATGTTCCCTCCAAAGCCCTTTGTGCATTTTCATAGGAATCCCGTTCAATCTGCACGTGTCATGATGATTGTCATCTAAACAATATCGATTCTTTCAGTTCACAACTGTGGGTGGTTTTCCCATTTATTTAGGGTTTCTTTCATCAGTGTTTTCTAATTTTCAGTGTACAAGTACTTGACTTGAGGCATAAATGGTTTCTTACATATTTTATTAATGTAGACATTGTGTAAAATGTATGTAATGTTTTCAAACATTCTTTTCCCTTTTTTACTAGTAGTGTATATACAAGAAGTAAATGGTGGGTTATATTTAGAAAATTAGTTTACAGTTTTAAAATTTTTCATTATACATAAGATGATGTCATCTGCTGTTTGTGAATAGACAGAGTTTTATGTTCTCCTTTCATACATTGGATGCCTTTTATTTCTTTCTTCATTGCTCTGGAAAGAATTTCCAGTAAAATTTGGACAGTGGTGAGAATCAGTATTCTGGCCTCATTCTTTACATCTGGAGTAAGGTGCTCAGGTTTTAAAACTGAACATTATGTTCACAATCTTTTTATAATACTCTATATTCTATTGATAAAATTTTCTTTATTCTGCTTTTTGAGTGATTGTATCATGAAAGTGTACTGGATTTTTCAGAAAGATTTTTGTGAATCTCTTGATACGATCCATGTTTTTTCCTCATACAATTCATGGGTTTATTGCATGTCTTGGCTTTAGTATGTTAGCAACTGGACTTTCTGGGATAGACACTCGTTTGTAGTGTATCCACCTTTTAATGGGATGTTGGTTTCATATTGTTATTTTGTGGAGGATTCCTAGGCATGAAAGGTCCAGGTCTTTAGTTTTCTGTTCTTGTGATGATTTTTTTTGATTTGACTGATTATAGTTAGGTGTTACTGGTTTAGAAAAATAGGGTCAATTTCTTTGGTTAGGAATTCAGGCAATAATTTGAGTAAGGGTGAGGGTTATTGTGTATTATGGTTAGGCTTTATGATAACTAAGATGATAGTCATCATCTAGGGTCATGGTGAGAGCATATGTTCTGTTTCTGATTTGGATTGTTTTGCGAGCATGGATTTGGGGCCTGGTATGAGGTGAGCATGAATGAGTGTGTGGTGTGTCTTTAAATTTTTTTGTTTTTCCAACTAATATATCTGCTGTTCATTGGATGACTTTTCAGCTGGAGGGTAGGGAGAAATTTCCCATCCTCCCTCAAACAGTGGTTGATGGTTCATTCATTCCTGTTGCTGAACTTTAGTCATGAATGTATGAATGAACAAATAATTTTGCCCATACTATTCTAAGATCTTAGATGAGATCCTCTATCATAAAAGACAGATTATAGGAGAAAAGCAAACTGAACTTTAATAACATTTATATTTCTTATATACATGAGGGATAGCAGGGGAAATCTAATGACTCCATAAAAGGTCGCAAGCGATCAGCCTCAGTGCCATCCTCAGGTAAAAACAAAACAGGAAAATGTCAGGAGAGGGGGATAGTCATGGAAGGGTATCAGGCAAAGAAAAATCAGCCAGGGAGTCATTGTTCTTTAGATGAATGCCCAGAGCTTACCATGGATGAGGTTGGTGGCTTGGTTTGAATTTGTTATTAGGACTGGTGATTTCCCTTATGAGTGTGCAGCCCTCACAGAGGGGCAACTTCTGCTGTTTTTAAAAATAGACCAAAAATAATCATGACACCAATGAGACAGGCTCTGCATTCATATTATGGTTGTCAAGCGATCTTATGCCAAAGAGGCTTCTGTGGGGTCACGTTCTGCTCCCTTTCCCTGAAGGAATGACAGTTTGCTTATGCACTCTTCATTAAAGGACATCTTGATTTTTGAAAAGATTTTAGCCATTATGAATAGAGCATCTGCACATAATAACATGCTAGATTTGGTTTGAACATAGTTTTTCAAAGTGGTTGTCTAAATACTAGAGGCCTGATTGTTGAATCTGAAGGTGAGATTATTTTGTCTTTGGAAAACGCTGCCCAATTGTCCTCCAAAGCATCTGCCCATGCATTCCACCGGCAATGAAGGGGTCTTCCTGCTGTTCTCACCCTCCAGCAATGTGTCAACTGGCAAAGTGATGTTGGGAGTTTAACAGTTCTTTGTAGTGATGTTTCCTTGTTTCAATTAACAACCCCTTAGTTATACATGACAATGAATATATTTTGTGTGCCCATTTATTATCTGTATATTTTTGGTGTGATGTCTGTTCAGATTTGTGGTTTGCAAATTTGCTCCACTTTTCTTGGCTTGTGGTTCTCTGAACATGTCCTTTCACAAAAAAATATTCACAGAAAATTTTTGATATTCCAAAGTCCACACTATTCATTTATTTTTTTTAAGTGGTTTTCATGTTGTGTGTAAAATTTCTCACCAAAGTCAAGGTCATGTAGATAATCTGTTTTCTGCCATGATTAATTATGGTTTACCATTTTTTATTTGCTTATGTATAATTTTGGTGATATTTGGTGTAAGTTGTAAACTTGTGTTCACATTTATTTCATTCCCACCATTTCACAATTCCTCACCCTATCATTATTGGATATATCAAGTTGCTTCCCTTTTTGTTTGAATTTCCATCCTTTCATGAAATTAAAGTAGAAATTCTGGGATGGGGACTGTGATTGTTGTGCATACTACTGTACCCCCCGCATGGAGCACCCGGAGCCACTTTGATCCCTGCCGTGCATGGTCGTCTGCCAGGGGCCCTGGCTCTGCCCACACAGAGGATCTGGTTTCCTGAGGCCCCACCAGAGGCACCGCAACACTTTGGTGTTGGGACTACACTGGACTCCGTGAGAAAAAGGTAAGGCGCAGTCAACACTTTGGTGTTGAGACTACATCGGACCCTGTGGACAAAAGGTAAGGAGTAGCGAGGAAAAGGTGAGGGGAGGTAAGTACAGAGGTAAAGAGGAGGAAGAGGGGAAGGAAAAGTGAACCTAGTGACACACACACAGTCAGTCTTCATCAGTGACCTCGCTCCCACACACAGTTGTTTTGTTCCCATCTCACCTGGTCACATCAGATACACATTCACACACACACGTAATTTCTCACATGCTGACACACAAGTATTTATTTCTCACCTTGTGCCTACGCGTATCAATATATCATGACTTTTTCTCACTGACTTGTTCATACACACTTGCCATTACTTGATTTCTCACCTGGACACACACAGATGTATCATCCTTTACTCCATTCCTGTTCTTGGTCAACCCACATGCACTCAGTCACCTCATTCTGTGTCACCTTCCACACACACAGTCAGTTATGTTCCTCATCTGTGAATGCATACACCATCCATTACTTCATTCCTTACCTACTCACACATAGACAGTTTCTCATTGCTCACCTTGTCTCTCACACGTACACTTGGTCACTTTTTTCTCACCTATTTTTACACACATAAACATAATCACCTTTTCTCACCCAACAATCACACACGGTCACAGGCACCTGCACACACAAAATCACTTCGTCCCTTACCTTTGAAATTAAGCACAATAACACACAGTAACCTCATTTGTTACCTCATTTCACCACAAACGCACATTCAGAATCACTCCTCACCTAGTCACACAATCAATTTCTTGATTTTTTGCCTAGCCGCATGATGTTTTATTCCTCACTTAGCACATGCACACATCGAGTATGTTTGTTCATTCTTCACACAGAGACACACAGTTCCTTCATTCTTCACTTAGTAACAGGAAAACATACGATCGACTCCATTTTTCTCCTGGTCTCACAACCACCTACTTTTTCCTTGTATTCACATAGATATACGCACACTTACACAGTTGCTTAATTCCCCAAGGGGTCGCACGCATATGTGGGTACTATGTTTGCTACTTAGCATCACATAAACACACAATCAGTTACTTTTTCCCCTTACTTGTTCTCACAAACACACATAATCAATTTATTTCTTACTTAATCTTTCACAGTTACTTCTTTCTTTAGTAGTTACACACATATGCTTCACAATTACTTCAAGTCATCAGAACCACATGTACACAAAAACAGTCATTTGCTTTTTATTTATTTTATTATGCATGCAAGAGCTGGGGTGCAGGCCAGAGGTATGGGAGGGGTGAGAGGATTCACCAGAGAATAGAGTAGGGAGCAGAACAGGTGGATTGCATCATCCTTTACTTCTTTCCTCGCTTTCTTCGATCAATACACCCACAAGAAATTATTTTCCTCTTCCCTAGTAAAATGCTACAGTTCTATCAGTTTTTACCAGTCCCAAGTACATTTGCACGATTCCTCATGTCAGACTGTCACACATGCATTTATAGTTACTTCTTCCCTCATCTACTCTTTGAAGACACCATTTCTTCACTAGTCCACAATCACACAATTAATCTCATTCCCTGCAAGTCACACATACACATGGATAGCTTCATTGCTTACTGAATTCACTACTACACCCCATTAATTCATTTTGACCTAGCCTGTCTGTCTGTCTCCTGCAGGATTACTTCATCACCTAGCAATACACAGGTATACTCACAATTAGATCCTTACAGTCCTCCCTGGTGGCACAGGCAGTTGAGCACAGTGCTGTAAAGCCGTCCGCAGCCTCTGCAGGTTTAATCCTAGCTCTCCGGGGATACCCACACGGCGTGGCAGACCTTTCCTGTCTCACCCACTGCTCCCCTCAACAGTGTATTTCAGTCTGCCTGCCTGTTCTGTTCCCCGCTCTGTCTCTGGTGAATCCTCTCACCCTCCCACACATCTGGCCTGTACCCCGGTTCTTGTCTGCACAAATAAATAAACCTTTAAAAAATTATCTTCTTACATAGTTTCTCCAACACACACATTCTCTTTTTAAAATTTTTTACATCATTATTCATTTTTAAACAATATTTGCTTCTCCCCACCTCCTCAGGTGTAGTCCCCATAGAATTTTCTTTCCCAGTGCACCCAGGCACCCACACCTCAGTCCCCTGTGCTCCTCCCTCCCTCCCTCTGATCCATCTCCCTTCTCCTCCCCTGCAGTATGTCTCTGATTTATAATTGTCTGTTTTTGCTTTGTTGTGTTTTGTACTATTATTTTTTACACTGATGTCTTATTGGTTCCCCTAGATTCCTTTTATAAGTGAAACCATCCGATATTTTTCTTTGTTCTCCTGGCTTATTTCACTGAGCATAATTCTTTCTAGCTCCATCCATGTTGATGCAAATTGCATGAGTTTATTTTTTTTGAATGCTGACTAATATTCCATGGTGTATATGTACCACATCTTCCTCATCCAGTCATCTATTTTTGGGCATTTGGGTTGTTTCCAGGTTTTGCCTATTGTAAATAGTTCTGCAGTAAACATTGTGGTACAGATGTTCTTTTGGATCAATGTTTTTATGTCCTTTGGGTAGATCCCTAGGAGTGGAACTGCTGGGTCCTATGGTAGCTCCATTTTTAATAGACCAAAGAACCTCCACACAGCTCTCCACAGTGCATTGACCAGTTTGCACTCCCACCAGCAGTGTAGGAGAGTTCCTTTATCACCACATCCTCGCCAACATTTGTGGTTGCTAGTTTTTTTGATATGTGTCATTCTTACTGGCATAAGGTGGTATCTCAGTGTGGTTTTGATTTGCATTTCCCTGATTATAAGGGGTGTTGAACATTTTTTTCATATGCCTGTTGTCCGTTTGCATTTCCTCTTTGGAGAAATGTTTTTAATTTCTTCTGCCCATTTCTTGACTGGATTGTTTACTTTGTTTTTGTTGAGTCAGGTGAGTTCTTTGTATATGTTTGTGATCACTCTCCTATCAGTTGTATGGATTGCAAAAAATTTTTGCCAATCGGTGGGGTGTCTCTCTGTTTCAGTTGAAATCTCTTTGAATGTACAGGAGCTTTTCAGTTTGATGTAAATCCTGGGTGTTTATCTTTTCCTTGACTTTCTTTGCTTTGGGTGATGCGTCCTTAAGGATGTTAATGAGCTGTATGTCTTGCAGTGTTTCACCTATATTTTCTTCTATGTATTTTATGGTTTAAGGTCTTATGTCTTGTTCTTTTTTCCATTTTGAGTTTATTTTGGTGCACAGTGAGAGGTAGTGGTCTCGTTTCATTTTTTTGCATATGGTGGTCAAGTTTTCCCAGCACTGTTCATTGAATAAACTGTCCATGTTCCATTGAATATCCTTTGCTCCTTTGTCCAAGATCAGTTGTCCATATAGTGTGGCTTTATTTCTGGGCTCTCTATTTGGTTCCATTGGTCTGTGCAACAGAAATATTCTTCATTCTTCCTTAGTACAACCATGTGCAGTTGTACATTTCAACTTTATTTCTTAAGTGTTCACACAAAGAATTTACTTCAGTCCTTACCTGTCTCACACATGTACATGCCAAATCAGTTCTTACCTAATCACAAACACACAATCAGTATTTGATAGATCACTTCATTTTATATACAATACAGTTCCTTCCTTATTCATGTAGTTTCACACACACGATTCATAAAACACCTAGGTGCACAACACACAATCCATTAATTTTCCCACCCTTGATCACAAGCAAAGCCCACGATCACTTAATGTTTCCTCACTTAATCTTGCAGACACATCAGCTCTACATTCCACATCGAGGCACACACCTTCACAGACAGGTCTTCATTTCTAATCTACTTTCTCTGTCACATGCATAGTTTCATAGTTACTTCTCTCCACACCTGGTCTCTCCACATTTACAATCACTTCATTCCTCACGTAGTCAGTACAGACACATGCACAGAAACACACACATAATCAATTACTTGTCTTCTCACCTGGTCACACGTACACAATATCTTCCTTTTCTCATGCAGTCTCTTTCACACACATGCATCACTATGAGTTTCTATTTCTCGCCCAGTCTTACAGAGAGACACGTAGCAGTAACCTGCAGGGCATCCTTGGTGGCCTAGGGGTTAAGTCTCAGCACTGCCTCTGAGGCGGCCCTCCTGAGACAGAGTGGCCTGAGTTCGATCCCCTGCCAGGGAGCTAACCTACATGACACCACAGAACTCTCCTGTGTCGCTGGCTGCTCCTTTAGCAGTGCATTTCAATGGATCATCCTGTTCTGTTCCCACTCTGTCTCTAGTGAATCCTCTCATCCCCTCCATACCTCTGGTCTACACCCCAGTTGTTCTATGCAAAAATAAGTAAAATAAAAATCTTACAATAAAGGAATAATTCTTTTTTCCACTGATTTATTTTTAAAGATTTATTTATTTATACAAAAGCTGAGGTATAGGCCAGCGGTGGGGGAGGGTGAGAGGATTCACCAGAGACAGAGCGGGGAGCAGAACAGGCAGATGGACCCAAAGCACTGCTGAGGGGAGCAGCGTGCGAGACAGGAGAGGTCTGCCGCCTTGTGGGTATCTCCCTGACTTGCTGGAACCGACTCAGTGCTGCAGAGGCTGAGGCCAGCTTCACAGCGCTGCGCTCAACCACTGTGCCACTGGGGAGGCCCGGAATAATTCTTAAAAAAAAGGAATAATCTGCTTCTTAATTCCTAACTGGCCACAAGGATACAGAATCCGACTTCATTCCTCATCTATTCTCCTACACACCAGTGACCGGACTGCTCACCTGGTCACAAACACACATCACGACCAGTTTCTTCAGTCTTCCGCAAGTTTACATACACAAACATTCAGATACTTTATTTATAATATGTGAAATTACTCCTTTCCATGGGCAAACATAATCAACTTCTCATTCCTACCTGTCTCATGCACATACTTACATTTCCTGCTCCGTCTAGTCCACGGAAGCAGTCAGTTACTGTACTCCTCACTAGTCACACGTGCAGAAACCAGTCACTTCATGCCACACCTGCTCTGTCCCACATGAGTACTTCATTTCTAACCCAGCCTCACATGCACATTCCCAAAGCAGTTTCCTTCCCGTGTCAGTCATAAGCTCACAAACACAATCTGTCATTTCATTTCTTATTCTGTGATAAACATGCACAAATGAGACACGTCATTCCATCCACAAACACACAGATGCCAATACACAATTTTTCCACTTTCTCCCTAGTCACACAGACACATGCATTAGTACGTTTCATTCCTAGTCACACATAATCAACTATCTATGAATACATTCATTGTAGAGCGTCAAAGGCCACTCTCAGTCATGGTTATCCTTTGACTTTAAACACACGCAAAATCATGTCTATCATGCAAATCTAGTTACAATTATTTTGTCATTGATTCACAAAAACATCACAGGCACTACCACATGATCACAAAGCCCAGGGAGTACTGTAAGAGGTGTGGGTGAAGGCATGGGGTAGGTGTGGGTAAAGGTAGGGGTACAGGGTTTGGGGGTGGTTGGGGTAGGATTAGGTTGTAGAGTACAGGGTTAGGGTATGGGTTAGGGTTTTGGGTTAGGGATATGGTTAGGCAAAAGTCAAGGTCACAGGTCACCACTCACAGTAATTAGGGTTGATCTCTTCATGAACTCTGACCACTTCATGACACCAGGTTGCTATCTTCACCTCTCCATGAACTCATTGACCACTTCATGACCCAAGTACTTAGGGTTGACCTCTCTATGACCCCCGTCCTCATCGTGACCCAAACACGTAGAATTGACCTCTTCAAGACCTCTGACCTCCTTATGTTCCCATTCAATAATATTCATCCCTTTGTTATCTATGACTTCTCCATGACACCAAGTACTTAGGGTTGATTCACTATGACCCCTGACCTCTTCATGACTCCAAACATTAGTTGACCTCTCCATGAACTTTGATCTGTTCATGACCTCCATTGCATGAGTCACTTTCATGACTCTGATCTCATGACCCCAAGTAAGTAGGTTCCTTTCAGGAACCCTGACCACTTCATAACCCTTAGTTCTTATGGTTGTCCTCTGAC
>NW_023602062.1:0-40097 GCF_014898055.3 Talpa occidentalis
AGGTCTAGCCCTCCAATGAATCAGTTGCTATGGAACCGTATCATTACCATTGCTCTGCAGTTATGACCCCAAGTCTGGTATTAGCTTGAAAGCTTAAGCCACAGCACTCCCTTTGAATGTTTACCACCTTCTTTCAATACTGTTAGTATTATTACCAGTGAATTCAACTTTCATCTTCTAAAAATTTGCTTCAAGAAAGCTGGTTTATTAGTCAAAAGTTGAGGTAAGGGAGTTAGGAAAGAAAGTAATCAGCATATAATTTTAAAAATAAACACAAATACATAAATATCCATATGTGTGTGTGTATACGCACACACACAGTTACTTTACACGTAAAAACATGAACATACCCTCTTTAAAATGACTTTTATCTGAGAACTGTAGTTTGAGAAATGATGTATTATTTTCCCCAAGTATACAAATTTCTATCGTCGTCTCTTCAATAGCTTACTATGAATACATATGCAACTTCTCTACCCTGTTGAATTTACTGACTTGAAAGTAAAACATTTTTCACGTTCCTCTAATCATGCATTTTGCAAAAATTTATGAATATATACAAATAAAACTTTCTTTTTTCTAAATCTCATGAAGGAACAAAAATAGGATACTGCCTTTACTGCCCAGATATATAACTCTTATTGAATGAGGCATTTTTTAATAAAACATTCAAAATAGGTCCTAAAATAAAGTCATATTTGTTTCACTTAAGGATAAAGGCTTTTTTTTTCCTTTCAAAAACTAGTTTCAATAAATTTAAATGTTTTCAAACTCATTTCAAGAGAAAAAAACTGATCAAATATTTTACCTCAAAAATAAGAAGTATTTACATGTTATTCTGTATATACAGAATTAATAAAAGGTATCTTCAAAAATACTACCCTTTTAGTTCAAAATTAGTATCACACAACCTAGTCCCAAATACTTGACAATTTTGGATTGTACTCTTTCAGATAATTCTATATTCCTGAAGAAATTTTTAATAAAATTCAGATGATATGTACCAACAAGACTTAAAATTTCCCACAAAACTATTTCCAACTGCATAGATATATTTGACATCAAGAAAAATGTTTTAACTTAGTAGTCAAAAGACAAACTTATCATCAATTAAGCAATGACACCACTGGTCGGAAGTCTAGAAAATACTCACATCCCATTTTCATGAAGCATAATTATAAATTAGTCACAGAGATTATATCATAATATGGCTAAACAGTAACTACCGAAATATATTTAAAATGAAAACACACTGAAAAATATTCTAACTATAGTTACCAATAAATATATGTGAAAATATATTTTATTTACAATAATTGCAATCTTAACAAAATATTTAAGAAATTTCAATCAAGTATGTTAAGTTGTACAACTATTATTAACAAAGATTTTAGGTTTTATTGCATATAATTTTCTGAGCCTGATAGCAAAACATAGCATTTAATTTATTCTAATACTATTGAATCAAGAATTTACTTCATCAGCCATATAACTTTTGGTTTTTTTTGAAAGATAAAGTCTTAGAGTTCCTTCTTATTAAAACTACATCATTTAAACTCTAGTGGAAACTTTAAGATGGTAATTTTGACATTAAATACTTATACCCACAAATATATGCAATGCCCAAACTCTATAAAGACCAGGACAATAACAAAATATGAAAGTTATGGTTATGAAAAGAAATTAAATTTAATTGCATGGTTTTTTTTAATCTATATAGAATATTTTGTCCTGCTTACTAGTACATGATGTACAGTATTCTCCTTAGTATTTTCATGGTTGACAAATTCAATTAAACATATTCATTACTCTAATGTTCTACTTGGCAGTTTAGTCAGTATGAAAAATTAAAAATATATAAATAAAATGCTATGTGACCTTTGTATTGATTGGGCTAAAATGGCTTTAGCCTGGGTGTGGATGATGGGGTAGCTGGGAGGGGCGGGCGGGGAGCACACAAACACATACACTCTTATGTTTTCTCTTCCAATTACTGAAGGAGATGATAAAACCACAGCAAATGATGTATCAGCTCATTTTATCTTATCGCTTTGGGGCTAGGTGACAATGAAGTTCATATTTCACTGGCTCCCATTGAAGATTGTGAAAATTACTTGCCTCATGACCTGAAATTTCACTAGAAGACAGAAATTTCTCTTCTGCAAAGTAATGCAATTTTTCAGATGTCAACCTTTAGCCCAGCTTTAAAAATTAATTTCATTTATATTAACCAATGATATTGATATTTTCACAGAACGCGCTTTGATACATGAAGCACTGACTGGCAAATTGATGTTGCTTTAGATGGGTAAAACCATTTTATTTTAAGCTGCTATGGCAGGCAGATTTATGGCAAACTGAAATTCCCATTTCATAATTTAATATTTGTGCTAGAGTGATGCACCTTTAAGCCCTTGGCCTGTAAATAATTCAGACTCCTTAGCTGGTTCTGTTTTATTTCCAATATTCTTCAGCTTAAAATAATTTGCATTCTAAATGATGAATCATAAAATGATAAAATGTCCATCATTCCTTATTGACTTAACATTTAATGTATGTCTTAATGAGTCAAAAGTCAAATGTGGTAATGAAGAAACTGCACAAAGAAGGAATTTATCCAGCACCCTACTAATTATTCTATTTAAGTTAAAACTATAAGCATTTCCTTAAAAGAAGAGTGAAAATATACCATAAAAGGATATTAAGGAACAACATTAAGGAACATGAACGCATCTTTATTTTTCACAACAGCATGTAAGGTAAAGAGGTAGGTATTAAATTTCAGAAAAAGGGTAGAATGAACTTAGACAAAATAAAGATTATATGCATTTTAAGAGCCTGTAAGATAGAAACACAATAAAAATAAAGATACGGTGTCAAAATTGAATAAGGTGAAAGTGTTTCATCTAATTTCAGCATAAGAGATATAGAAGTTAACCTGTATCTGTACAAAAACAGAAAAATTTCAATGTAAAATTTAAATACTTTGGAGTAAAAAGGTTACTAAAAGATACAGTCTGGTGCCTTAGCAAGTTTTTATTACCATTATCCAGTAAAGAGTTCTGTCAAACTCAAAGAATGCCTATTATTAGAAGACAATCATCATACCAATATCCTATCATTTCATTAATAAGGTTACTTAAGCATAAACATACACAATTCAGGTGCTAGTCTACACATTATTTATTTATACTCTTAGAATTAGAAAAAGTCCAAGAAAGACATTTACTAATTTACCTATTTTTTCCACAAAATGGTTTAATGTTCTGCCTAAGTTTCTATCCCTGAAATGATTTTTGCATTCTTTATATAACAAAATCCAAGTTGACTTTCCTTCAAAAAAATATTTATATTTAATTTTTATTTATATAGGAGAAATGGCCATAAAAATATACTCTATGACTTTTTCATTTAGATTGCAAAGACTTCTAGCCATTTTCAAGAGCTTGGGAGAACATATTACTATCAATGATTTTTGTGTACCTATTATTCCACATGAATGTTCACTCTCTAAAATCATGAGCTTTCTATTCCTTAGAGTTAAATTTAAATCAGAATAAGAAAATGTCTAATTTTAAATTGACAAAAATATTCTATAACATATACTTTTTTAAAAAAGATTTATTTATTTATGCATACAAGAACTGGGGTACAGGCCAGAGGAGTGGGGGTGAGAGGATTCACCAGAGACAGAATGGGGAACAGAGCCGGTGGATCTACTGAAATACACTGCTGAGGGGAGCAGAGAGAGACAGGAGAGGTCTGCTGAGCCACGTGGGTTACCTCCCTGGCCAGGGATCGAACTTGTGCTGCAATGGCTGTGGATAGCTTCACAGTGCTGCATTTTAACCCCTTGCGTCACCGGGGAGGCTCCACATATACTTTTAAAACAATAAAGGAACCAAAATTTCTTATGAATGTAAACTGTTAATTTGTGAACTCAATCTCAATTTCAGATTGTTATCAAAAGCCTTTTAGGGGTATGTGAGTAGAGTAAAATCCATCTGTAACTAGACTACTTATCCCCTAGTAGCACATATAATGTGATTTACCCATGGAAGTTTCTCTGGTGATTACATTATTTAAAATAATTAAAGGAAAAGGCTTTGTATATCTTCCGAACAATTGTTCTTGTTCAAACATAACAGAGAAATAAAAAGCAAAATAGAAAGTAGAAAAAGAGCAAATTTAATCCAAAAGAAGGAAAAGAAATCAAAATTAAATGAAAATCAATGAACTAGAAAATCAAAAAATACAGAGAAAAAAATCCAATGAAACCAAAGACTGGTTATTAGAAAACACAAAATTTATAAACTAGACAGAACAGAATAAAAAAAAAAAAAACAAAGGAAAGCAGAAAGAAATTACCAGTATTAGGAATGATATAAGGAATTATTAGTATCAGGAGTAAGGAAGATCACGGTAGATTGTATAGACATGGCAAGAATAGTAAGGGAATACTATAGAAAACTTTATATAACTAAATTAGACAGCTTTTGAGCAATACAATTTCTTGAAAGACACAAACTACGAAAGACCCTCCAGAAGAAAATGAAAATATGAATAGCATTAAATATATTAAAGACATCAAATTCATAGTTCACATCTTCCCACAAAGTAAACCCCAGGCCCAGATGGCTCCACTGGTGAATTGTACCAAATATTTAAGGAAGACAAAATACCAACGCTATACAAAGATAGATGCATTTGTGTTGTTCAGAAGGTTCAGGGTCTCCATAAAATATTGTCTAATACACAGGTTTATTTCAAATTAAATAATTTAATTAAATATATATAAAATGTATATTTCTAGAAATAGACATATACAACTACTTTTTTGAATTTTTTTATGTAACACACCAGCTATAAAGCAGCATCAGAAGGCATTGTTTATATTCTTCATATTTGTAAAACTGAAGAAAATATTATTTTATGCTGTTTCTAGGCAGCAGGTGACATACTCTTGTTTCTCTTTTCCTTGTAAGAGACACTTTATGGTTTCATAGTTTTTCAGTTACGTTCTTTTTTTCATAGTCCCAAGGATTCATTACTTTGTTAACCATTTATCAGAGACTCAAATTCAATCTATAATACCCATTCAGAAAGCAAATAATTCAGCCTCAGTGACTGTATGTGTGAAAATGGGTTGTGTCCCAGATATATGGCCTCCCTGCCTGTGGCACAGATTAGGTCATCATTCAAACTAACCACAAGTCTCTAGAACAAATACAAGGAAATACTGGTTCACTTTAGCTGATATTTCTGTTTCACTGTAGATTCTTTGGTTTAGGTAGTTATAATGCCACAAAAGTAATATGACAAAAGTCTGAAAAAACAAGGTTCAATAATAGAATGATAAGGACATTTCATCAACTTTGCAAATGACCAATTATTCAACAAATACCTAATCTGACTCCTCTTTCACATGAGGATGTCTTCCTAATCTCTATTTCAGTCTTTAATAAGAAGTTTAAGCTATATTATGCTAAGGTTGCAGGCAAGAAAAGTCATCATAAGCACACATTTCTTTCCATATACAAATAAGCTCTATGTTGTTTTCAAATTCTCTTTTCATCTCTCATTTATCTTGCTGTTACAAAAAAACAAGAAAACATTATTTACAAAGGGAGACTAGTTGGCTACCTAGACAGCTCCCCATAAAATGAAATTATGTAGGTTAAATTCAACAAAGTTCAGAGCATACCCATTAATCTCACAAGTTCAGAAATGAATATATTAGGACAAAAAATAAAGATTCATCTGCTGGAAAGATGCTATTACCCAAGTATACAAAAACAAAATCCAGAAAAATGATTTTTTTTAAAAAATCTACAGAAAGCACAATTGTTGATGAGGAAATAAAACATGGGGTACACTCTTTATCTAAAGGGGGTAAAAAAGAGAAATCTGACTAAATTCAGAATGACAGTTTACTAATTTAAAATAAGGAACGTAATGACTCTTTTATGGTTAATCTTGAGAGAATAATCAGAAAATGTTATCTCTTCTCTAGACCTATATCAGAATTTAAAGGTTAGATTGCTTAACTTTCCTGCTTCCTTGCCTTCCTTTAATGGAAAGGCCTCCCTCATCTCAATAATACCCTTTATACTAACTGCTAGAGACTGCCTGGTAGTCTTACTGAGATAAAAAATATTTTTCAAAAGGAGATTCTAAGATTCTGTTATGTCCCTTTCATATAGAGAAAATGTAGATTGTTAATTTTATGCACTCTATATACCCATTATATAATTTCAAGAATTTTGCCAATTTTATGAAAAAATTTCATGGCAATGTTTTCATATTTTATATGCTTTCTCTTATTTGGGGTGGAGGGTGAGGGGAATATTTTCTTCCCTCTCCATCAAGCTGAACAATTACTAAACTGTTTTTCTCTCCTGTCTTCTCACCCGCAAGAAACATGAGATACATTTGCTGAAAACCAGGGATGCCAGTTCACAGGGGAAAATAGGGATAAGATGCATGGCTGAAGCAAATCAGAAAAGAAAAAATCAGCACACTTCCCATTATATTTGCTCTCAGACTATAAAAAGGTATAGTATGCCTCCTTTGCTGCTCCATCCCAACATCTTTTTTTTTTGATGGTGTAATTTTATTTTTTTAATTTAAATTTTATTTCTATATTCCCCATACAATTACAACCCCTTATTTTGACCCCAATCCTTCCTTTCCCCACCCCCCACACCCATAGAGTGCCTCTGGTTCATAGTTGTTTGTTGGTTTCGATATTTTCTTTCTTATAGTTATTCTTTTTCCTGGTTCCTTATTTAAGTTTTCTAGATTCCTGCTATGAGTGAGACCATCCAGTATTTTTCTTTTTCTGTCTGGCTTATTTCGCTGAGCATGATCCCTTCCCGCTCCATCCATGTTGCTGCAAATTGCATGTGTTTATCTTTTTTGAATGCTGAGTAATATTCCATGGTGTATATGTACCACATCTTCTTGATCCAGTCATCTATTTTTGGACATTTGCCATCCCAACATCTTATCACCAAAACACATAATCTCCAGACAAGCAAAGGTTTTTATTTGCAGAAACTAAATGGTCCTAAAGAAGAAACATTCAGATACTGATGGCTGAATGGATCTTCCAATAGACTGAATGGCTGACAGGCTGCTCACACTACAGAAAAAAGTCCAAGAAACAGACCTATCTACAACATTGAATCCACTTTAGGGTTGAAAGGGCTGTATACTATATCCATGCTGCATACAATGTCATGAAGAAAGCCTCTGACATGACAAGTATCAAAAAAAAAAAAAAAAAAGAAAAAGAAAAACAAATTAACTGAGAATAAAGAAAATACAGAGAACAGAATGAAACGTTAAAAAAATAAATGTAACAGTTCTAACAACCATACAACAAAGCTAGGATACTATCCCTCCTTCCAAAAAAATCTCACAGAAACACAGGAATGATTTTCAAAAACACAGGAAAAAAATAGATTCTATACCTCTTTATCTATATATATATATATATATATATATATATATATATATATATATATATCAACCTTCATTTTTGTACAACGAATGATTTCCCCATGAAATTCCCACCACCAAGTCACCCGTGCACCATCACCATAGTCCCTTGTGCTCTTGCTACCCCTGGCCTGATC
Organism: Talpa occidentalis; assembly: GCF_014898055.3. Lineage (NCBI taxonomy): Eukaryota > Metazoa > Chordata > Mammalia > Eulipotyphla > Talpidae > Talpa > Talpa occidentalis. The sequence continues at coordinate 7,641 of NW_023602062.1, forward strand.
TTCTCCCTTCTCCTCCCCCACAGAATGTGTCTGGTCTATGGTTGCCTGTTGATTTTGATCTTTACTTTATTATAGTTATTTTTTTTTCCTGATCCCTTATTTGGTTCCTCTACATTCCTCCTATAAGTGAAACCATCCAATATTTTTCTTTCTTTTTGGCTTATTTCATTCAGCATAATCTCTTCCAGTTCCATCCATGTTGCTGCAAATATCATGAGTTTATCTTTTTTGACTGCTGAGTAACATTCCATTGTATATATGTGCCACATCTTCGTAATCCAGTCATCTATTTTTGGGCATTTGGGTTGTTTCCATAGTTTGCCTATTGTAAATAGTGCTGCAATAAACACAGGAGTGCAGATGTCCTTTGGGTAGATATCACAAACAACATTATAAAGCATTATTATTGAAATTTAAAAAATTAACTAATGAAAAAAACACAAAAATTGGGCCTCCCTGGAGGTGCAAGGGGTTAAGCACTGTGAAGCCATCTGCAGTCTCTGCAACACAAATTCAATCCCAGGCTGGCCAGAGAGCTACCCACATGGCGCAACAGACCTCTCCTGTCTTGCCAGCTGCTCCTCTCAGTAGTGTATTTTCAGTCAGTCTGCCTGTTCTGTTCCCCACTCTATCTCTGGTGAATCATCTCACTCCCCACACCTCTGGACTGTACCCCAGTTCTTGTATGAATGAATAAATAAATCTTTAAAAAAATACACAAAAATTAAAGGATGAATCTAGGATATATCAATATAGCATTTCAGAAAAAAAAAAGAGAAAACAGAGAGAAGGAAATAATCAGAAGGGAAAAGTTCAGAACTGAAAGTCACAATTCTCAAGATGTAATGTGTCTACCCAGGGCTCAAAATGATGAATAACACCTACATTAAGGTAAATAAATAATCAAACAATTAAACTGGAGATAAAGGTCATAATGTTTTCCAAAATAAATCAGAATGGACTGATTTCACCAGTAGCAGTGGAATCTATAAGTCAGATGGCAAAATTCTAAAGGGAAGTGATGTCTGACTCATGATTCTATACCCAGTGAAGCTATCAATCAAACACTAAGAAAGGCTGAGGATTACTTCAGATGCACAGAAAGTGAAAAGAAACAAACAAAAAAGGGTTATTAGCAAAACAAGAGAGTAATAAACTAAGGAAAAGGAAGAATGAAACACAGGATTATGCAGTAATGTGCAATAAGAGAGCACAAATGCTTCAATTAGAGCTATGAGTCATTCCAGAACAAACAATCTGGGAGGACGGGGGGAAAAAAATGAACAACAACTAAAATATACTGGAAATTTGCTTTTTATTTTCACTTCTCTCCTCGTTCTTCTGAGCTCTATCACATATAGTAGGAATTGGAAACATAAACTGTATTTCAACATTCCTCACCAGATTTTAGTTTAGAGCCTACAATGAAAACATTTGGACAAGATTTAGATGGCAGAGGAAAATAAGAAGCCATTATTCTCCAGGGATACCAGAGGGCAGAAACAGTGGCTTCCATGTGCCAAAAACAACTGATATTTGTAGTTGTGGTTCACCTGCAATTCCTATACTTCCACATTTCTTAAAAACCAGTAATGGTTTTCCACTGGTTGGGTTAACCTCTAATTCCATGTATCAAATTTCTTCCTATTTGAATTCTGGAAAACACTTTCTGCTTTCATGCCTTAACCCTAACTGATACAAGTATACTTTAGTAAAAATGTAAAAGTGATGGATCATTTGATGCTTCAATAATGACCATTATTTACATTTTCACCATTTTATATGCATTAACTTCTGATTTAATTAAGACTGTGATATATTTGATGGACAGGGATAAGGGAAGTTCTTTATAAGGAATATGATATTTATACATTCCTAATTTATATAAAAAGGAAGTCTATATATAATGTTTAAAGTGATAAACTTTTAAAAATAGTGGTGTAAGTCCACATTTTTTTAAGGTAGCAAGTTTACCTTAAGGAGTGGGTCAGGGCAGGGGGCAGAGCATTGCTTTTAGGTAAAGAGTCTGTTAAAACATTCGAATTTTTATGTAAGCAATGTTGTATTTTCTTTTTAAAAAACTTAACAAAGAACAACAAAAATAAGACACACATATTTTAAACAAACAAGATATGGCTGCAAAATAACTGGGAGGTTCAGTCCTTTGACAAGGACTCATCTCCTGTATCTATTTATATGAGAGGCCAAACCACAATCAGATAATTTTTTGGCAAACATGAAAGGAATTAAATGAAGTAAGGTGAGCAAAATAATTAAAATTGTAATCTTAACTTATGACACCCTGATATATCCATCTCTATAGCGGGGTGATACATATTGCCACAGAAAGAAGATATATTGTCACATATTAGATATCAAAGGTACCTACGATGTGATAGGCCATTCCAATAATTTCTTCTGTAATTACTTTATGCATCCAGAATTGACCACTTGCCAAAAGTGACTGTGTTATTGGCAAAGGTAGGTTTTGAGTGTCTGTAAAACAGAACTTAGATTAAGAGAAGCTGATATGGGGGCCTCCCTGGTGGCGCAGCGGTTGAGCGCTGGGCTGCAAAGCTGCCCAGTCTCTGCAGCGCTGGTTCGATCCCCGGTCACTGGGTGAGGGTCCCAAATGGCGCGCAGACCTCTCCTGCCGCCCGCTGCTCCCTCAGCAGTGTACTTCATTAGTCTGCCTGCTCTGCTCCCCGCTCTGGCTCTGGTGAATTCTCTCACCCTCCCGCGCTTCTGACTGTACCCAGTGTTTGTATAAATAAATAAATCTTAAAAAAAAAAAAAAGAGAGAGAAGCTGATATGGAAATCACTCGTTTATGTAAAGCATGTATGTTTCTCCTCTATTTTGTCTATTTTCTCTAGTCTATCTAAAGTCTATAATTCTATTGTTTCCAAGTTTTTGCTTAGTCTACTGAGTTGGTCAGTTACTTAAACTTGGTAGGAGTGGTGAAAGGAGTGGGGATATCACTGAGCCTCCATGTAAAACAAACACCAATTGTAACCTTACTTTTAAAGCCAGAATTCAGCTTAAAACAAGGTAGACTGTAACAATCAGGACATTCTTCCATTTTTATAATGAAGTATTTCAAACATCCATGTAAACTAGAGACAATATAGTGAATTCCTATGGACACATCACCTTTTTTTCAATAGCTATCCATTTTGGCAATCTTGTTTTCTCTATTCCTAATAAAACTTTTCTCTCTAGAGTATTAAAAAGCTAATGCCAGACATCCTCTCACTTTGCAATCCTTGGACTCAAAACACAGGCCAAGTTACCTTTGCTGATTTGGGCAAGAATTAATATTTCAATAGATATTTGTCTTTTCATATTGAATATTTTATTTTAATTTGGTTACATAGTGAAAAACCAATTGGATCCAAGGCAAGCACTGAGTAAAACACAATCAGTAATAAAATAAGCAACAGAACAATACCATCCTCCTTCCAAGCTGCAGTGAACTGACCTTTGCCAAAGAAATACTTTGCAAAGTATTCTGCAAAATTACAGGGCATAATGATTCATTCGTGTAAGTGGATATAAGACTTCAATCTAAGAAACTGAAGAAACTTCACTTTTTCCCCCAAATTTCAACTACAGGTTTATATGTTTTTTAATTCAACATTTTTACATGTAAAATGAATTCACTGTATGAAGGGTTAATGCATCCTACATATTATTAACATTTGTGCATTCTTTTTTTTAACCATCTTCGCTTTACGTATTTTTATTGTGGTAACTTGGCTTACAGTACTGTATATAGTTTAGAGGAGTATGTTCACACCTCTTCAGATGTATGCCACTGCACCAAAGACACACCAAAGTACTCACAGTCTTCCACCATAGATCATAAGCCCCCTTCTCTCCAGCACTGAATATTTAATAGACTGTGACGTCATAAGGAAAACTACACCTTACATGTTTACTTTCTGCATGATCCACAATCAGAATGTGATTTTAAAAGAATTGCCCATATTCAAGCATGAAACATAAAGTTGCTAGCTTCTCAAGACATTGATTCTCTATGATATGACAGAAAGTTATAAAGAAAATTTTATACAAAACACAGAGAAGTGATCTAGAAAAGGAATCATCAAGGGACTAGGAAAAATATGAATTTGAAGGCAAACACTAAACTTCTCAGAAACCCTAGCTGCCTGAAGAAATAATTACTGGAGAAGATATTGCCAGGGGTATGCTCGTACCCCTTGGCCGACTTCCAAATACCAGTACCTCCCACCTCTGTGTCTAGGGCTCTCTACCTGAGGGCACTCTATCTGAGGGGAATACTGCCTGCACTGAGGACATGTAATCTGAATAATTCTCAGGAGTTGTTGTAGAAATATTCTCTTAGATGTGATAATTCTGTGATTTATGTAGTATGGTTTCACAATAATTCCAGAGTGCTAAACAACTCCAGTGGCTGGCTTAATAGGTAGCCATCATTGTCTCCTTCCCCCTGTATCATTTTCCCACTTCCATGCTGATGTCACCAAAATTTCCCAACCTACTTGTACTGAGCCCTGCCTCGACACCTCCGTCTGGGGAAACAAGAACTAAGACACGCACTAAACAAGATTTGTTTTGTGTTCTTTTAGATTTGAGATGAAGAAAAGAGACTGCCCCTGTGTCAGCTATTTTACATATATTACATGTCATTACATGACTGTAACAATGTGACATAAGAATTATACAGAGTTGTATTCATGGTCTTGCTGTTGAGATTTAAATTCAAGAAAAGTACCAGCAACATGAGAGTTAATCTTGAATCTCCAAAATGCCCCTTTTCCAATTTAATTACTCAGTTTTATTTCCTTAAAATATTTCATTTTCTAAAATTATCTTATTATTTGGCTCTCTTCCTCACCCCCTTTAGAATGGAAGTTACATAAAAGCAAGAGATTTTGTCCTAATTAGTATGTCCCCTGAAAGCTGGAAGTACACTGTGGTATGTGAAATGAACTATATATCCTTATAATGATACTAAATATTTGGGCCTATATTTCAGAATTTTTTTTCCAGAATTTCTGAAACTCAATCCCACTTTGATAAATTCCCAGAAACACCATGCTTCCTTGTATTCCAATCATACTTTTGCATCTAGGTCTTTTTACTTCCCTCTACCTAGAATGCTCTTGACTTAGTCTCAATATCTTGTTTCCATACTTCATTCAAGTCTTTTCTGACACAGTACATTAGTAGAAAGACAATCTGCCTATTTTTTTTCCTTTTTATACTTGTCACCAAAGGACATGGTGACAAAGGACATGTCACCAAAGGACATATCTATATGTCTATCCCACACTATGACTATGAGCTCAGTAAGAGCAGCATATAGTCCCTATTTCCTCACCAGTGTATTACCAACATATAGACTAGATTTGCTGGCACTCAACAAATTTCATTAAAGGAAAGAAGGGCACAACCTAAATTAATACTGTTATGAAATCAACAACCTCCTTTGGGATTTCTGAAATCATTTCCCAAAAAGTATCATCAATAAATGTGAAACTACGAAGAACTGGGAAAGTGGCACAAGCTTACCTGTAATTGCATTCCAACAGAAGGGCTCATGCTTAGACGCTACTGATCAAAGTAAGATAGAGCACATGGACTCCAAAGACACCCTTTCTAGTTCCCAGATGTAAGAAATTCAACTGTTATCTAACCATTTAAACGTAAACCCAAACTTCATGTACATTTGATTAAATATTGTCTTGTTAGTGTCAGTTCAGTTTTCCAGCCACAGCACTTTTCAACAGCTGAGTAAAAATTGGATGATAAAGTGTACTTTTTAATATGGTATGCTCTTCCAGATCTCACAGGGTACTGTCAGTCTCACCTTCCTCGTGGAGCTTGATTGATTACTCCTTTTCCTTATGTTCATTAATCTCATCACCTTATCTTTTATACCACTTCATTTTAGCAAAAAGGTAATAATAAAACCCTCATCCATTATCCTTTTACTCATCTAGTCAAGCGGAAATGGTTAATAACATGCTACAAATTGAACTTCAATCACCTCATTTTCTCCTTTGTTGAATACACATTAAAATATATTCCAAAAGTGCAATTTGTTTTACAGGAGAATTTGTGTTATATTGCTATAGACAACTAAAATTAAGTGTTTCTCAGTTAGGTTATTAAATATATCCAAGTGTTCTTTTATCGATAATACTAAAACATTAACTCATTTTATTAGGGTATAATAATACAAGAGCCTTATCTCCCAGAACACAAAGACATCTAGACTACCTAATAGTATGTGTTATATGATGGGTCATTTATCTTTAAGGAAAAAAAATTCAAATGATAATTTATGAATCAGTACATTATTACAGATGAAATTGCTCTCTATTTTTAAAGTTAATTTGTTTACATGCAGCCTTATCTTGAAACGCAAGCCCTATTAGTGAAGAAGTCTATAACTGTCATATAAAACATAAAGAGAAAAATATATATACACATAACACAGAAGGTCACATGATTTAAGATTTTAAAACTATAACCTTCAGAATGGAATAATTTTAAAAAATAGCTAATCTATGGTTTTCAAAAGATAAAAGGAAAAATGACTTTAAGTTATACAAAATTTTTTCATGTAACAAATACTTGTCAAACTGAATTCTAATAATTCTGAAACTATGGGGGGTGGTTATTTTTCTGAGAAAACATTTTTTCCTACTATTTTGGTATCTTCTACATGTGAATGGGTATACTCACCAACTTACTAAAATCTAGACTTATAACAAATGTTAACAAGTATAAGACTCATCAAGACTCAATAAATATTATCTTCCTATGATCCTAATAAAAAGTTCTTTGACTCTACAAAAAAATTAGCAGTTGACAAAATCAGTATTTGATCATCCACACTGTACTATATTGCTTCAGCATAAAACTTATTAAAAAAAAAGATGTAGGGCCTCCCGGGTGGCACAGCGGTGGAGCGCTGGGTTGCGAAGCTGCCCACAGCCTCTGCAGCGCCGGTTCGATCCCCGGCCACCTGCGAGGGTCCCACATGGCACGCAGACCTCGCCTGCTGCCCGCTGCTCCCCTCAGCAGTGTACTTCGGTCCTTCTGCCTGTTCTGCTCCCTGCTCTGGCTCTGGTGAATTCTCTCACCCTCCCGCGCTTCTGACTGTACCCAGTGCTTGTATAAATAAATAAATAAATCTTAAAAAAAAAAAATGTAAACTAACTTGCAAATCTATTTTATTATACTGTTACTTTAAAAAAAATTTCCTTTCTATACACTGAATTGTTTCATTGTAAAATATATACAAAATGATATGTGATAATTATACAGTTATCAAATTTTATAGCATCATTTACTCAATTTCTTGGTATTCCAGAATCAAGAGTAGGTTACAATTTTTCTTCATATTTGCTTTAAGACTTAGAATACCATCCAGGGTTCCCAATGAATAAGCACATTCTCTTTGCATGATTTCATACTTCTTATATTAGTGAAATATTTTTAAGATAGCTGTTATATTATACATAAATTACATGTCATACTTATATTCTTCACAAATGATCCATGTTTTCTATAGAGTACACAAAATATTATATTCATAATTAAATACTGCTTTCCTACAGAGAACCTATAAGAACACACTAGTAAGTTTACAGTGTATATATTGAATATCCATTTTAAGGAAGGGGAGAAATTGACATTTCAGTATTATTTAGAATGTAAAGATCAGAAAGAAATTAGTAAGTGAGAGTATGTACACCACAGTGTTGAATGTGTTGATCTCAATCTCTGAACATGCTGAATGTATCAGATGCACAACCTATAAGCAAATGAGTTCATTAATTTAATGAGGATTCAGGCAAATCAGCTGCTTAATGAGAAGTCCTGCTAATATAGCAGTTTTTGCTCCAGTGCTGACAAAATCAGTATGCTAAAACTATGGTAAATTGTTAAGTCTATTTTTAAATGAATATTTCATGTAATTAATGGCAAATAGCAAATTATGATCTTAAATTTAAAGACATTTTATTTATACCCTTAATTTTAATGTTTTTATATTTAGACACATTTTTGTCTTGACTCTTACCTTATTTATCCTTACTGTTTAACTCATTTCTGTCAAACCTCTAATTTTTTCCTTTTTCTGCATTGAAATATACAGGTTATGTCTCCATTTAAACAAGCACAGATTTTAATTTATAATTCTCAATTGTTTTTTCAACTTCATTATTTAAAGCTTTCTTGTTAAATGTAATTCTTTGGCCCATAATTTAGAGAGTGATCTCCTTTCAAACAAAGTCAAGGGCCTTCTTGGTGGCATAAGGGTTAAATCTCAACACTATCACCATTAAGGCCTAGGATCCCTGGCCAAGGAGCTAAGCCACATATGATGCAGCAGACCTCTTCTGTCTTGCCCACTGCTCCCCTGAGCAGTGTATTTCAGTAAATCTGCCTGTTCTGCTCCCCACTCTGTCTCTGGTGAATCCTCTCACCCACCCCATCTCTGCCCAGCACTTCTGGCCTATACCTCAGATCTTTTACACGAAAACATTAACAACAAAAAAAGTTAAGAACATTGAAATTAAAGACAGAAAATGTCTTTTAACATTCTATATTTTCTTGTTATTGTTTCCTAAATAATCTAAAACCCAGTAAGAGAGATACTTTAGAGCATAAAATACTTTCATTCTTAAGACAAAGGTGCTAATATTCCTACAGATTCACAAAGTGCTATAGTTATGGGCAGAAGCTTTACATGACTGGTGGTGAACCAGTAGATTATTATGTGTCTCCACATGTGTTTCAATATGATGATGTTCCATCATCCACATTAGAGTTTATCTAAAAATACTCACTTTGATTTAATCAAGTCATTATATTTTACTTCCATTTTACAGCAATTACAAATAACAGAAGAACAAGCTAAATAATTACTGTAAGAAAGAAAACAGACAAATGCAGAAGGTGGGATAATCTCCAGGACAAATATAGCCTAGTCTCTTTAACAGCTAGTGCCAAGAGAAAAATGAATGTTACAGGACAAAATACCCAAATATGGAATGTAATCCTGGTTTGGTCAAACAAGTTATAAAGCGTATTCTGGGGATAAGAGGACACATGTGAATATAGATTAGGTATGAGATAATTAAGAATATTATTAAATTTGCTAGGTAATGTAATTTTGATTTACATAGGCAAAAAATTTTAGAGAAAAATTCAGGATATATGTCTCCATATGCATTCTACTTCAGAATTTTTCATCATTACAACATGGTAAGGACAGAAAGAAGACATGCAGGGAGCTTCTGCTGCTGGTAACATTTGTTCCCTGTTCTGGAAGCTGGTTTTATGAGTCCGTCCAGTCTGTATACAGTGTATAGCTATATATACTTTTCTGTATACAATATATTTCAGTAGTGTATCAGCATTAAAAAAATGATTAAGTGAATTAAAGACAGCTATAATAGTGAATATGGAATAATGAAATAACATCTTAATTTCAAGAAAAAATTAAGTGAACTAATTCTAAAGTGCACAGGCTCTGGAACAAATCATCTAGGTCTAAATTTTGCCTCTATCCTATACTAGCTCTGACCATCAATAAGTTACTAATATCCCTATACCTCGTTTTCTTCACAGGTAAAATGTTAGCCATAAATAATTATTTTTAATTAAAAAAACAACATTTAAGGGCCTCCCCGGTGGCGCAGCGGTTGAGCGCTGGGTTGCGAAGCTGCCCGCGGCCTCTGTGGCGCCGGTTCGATCCCCGGCTGCTCCCCGGCCACCGGAGGAGGGTCCCACATGGCGCGCAGACCTCTCCTGCCGCCCGCTGCTCCCCTCAGCAGTGTACTTCGGTCCTTCTGCCTGCTCTGCTCCCCGTTCTGGCTCTGGTGAATTCTCTCACCCTCCCGCGCTTCTGACTGTACCCAGTGCATGTATAAACAAACAAACAAACAAACCAGCAAACAAATAAATAAAGCATGCCTCTATAAAAAAAAAAAAAAAAAAAAAAAAAAAAAACAACATTTAAGGTAAATTCTTGTTTTTATTTGCCTTTTGTGTGTGTGTTTAGCCTACTCTCGTCATTTGGCGCAAAACAGAGTTCCAATTGGACATATTCCTGAATAAATGTGGAACAGGAGTTTTGATATGATGTGTCTGGTCTTAAAAAATTAAAATTCACAATGTCAACTTAAGTTCTAAATGCATGTTAAGGAATCTATCTAGATATATAGTTGGAAGTGGCAGCGATTCTGTGGTACAAATCTAGTACAAAATAATATATATCAGAATATTGTACATTAATTTGATCTGAATACTATTCAATATAAGTGATCTGAGGAACAGAAATGAGGTACATATATATCATCAAGTTTATAAAGGGGAAATGAAGGTGTGGCTGAGAAGACTAACATTATTTTATTAATACTGGAACTGTGTATATTTTCTAGAAATGAAACTCTTGGAATATCCTCTAAAATATCAGTTCATTAAATAATGTCAATATGGGAATAAAAAATTCATGTATTTTAGAAATATGGCCTTAATGCTTTAAATAATTACTGAACATTCGGCATTTTATCTTTTAATAGTTATGGCTTATATATCATTTGAATATATTAAATTACTTTTAAAAGAAATCACTGCTAACTTATAAATAATCATTTCCATTCTATTTACTGTCACTAGAAAATGAGTATAAAATATTCTGGATTTAATGGATATTGAAAAACAATCACTGATTATTACTTTGATATTCCCAAAATTATACTGTTATTTCATGGTATGCTAAGCAACATTTTGATAATCAATAAAACTGCAAATTCTCAATCAGGCTGTCATATTTTGCAAAAATAACCTGGTTTAACTTTGTAGTTGCAAAGTAGCTCAACATTAGCAATTTAAAGACTGTTTATAACACATTACATATTATGACAGGAATTAAAACTTACCTAAAAATGTTTTCCCCTTAAAACTTAAAATGCTGCTATTATTCAACTCAGTGATATATAATGGCCATAAAAATTAGTGCAATTACATTAAGAGACTAGCCACAGAACCTAGGAAGAAAAAAATGTGCTCTATGTCAGCAAAACCAACCTCAGAGCACCATGCTTACAAACTGGACAACATAAACCCAAAATTTATTCTGTTGGCCTAAAAGTTATAACTCTGTAGATGTACTATGAAATAAATTAACTTTTCTGATTTTCAGTATGAATTCTACAATTTACAAGTGCAGTGAAAAACATAGCTATGTTTTTTAAAAATGATGGATCCAACAATTACAATTAGCTAATAGTAGCTATTAGGAAATTAGACCAAAATTATTTTATACTGAATCTTGGCACAAAAATACAAATAAGCTGCCATCCATTTTACCAAAAATGAAAGTGGAAGTAATAATGGGTTCCCACACCCCCAAAATGGACAAATATTTATTAACTCAAAGGGCTTTGCTAATTATGTATATGTCAATCTTTCCAACATGTAATTTCATTCAAACTTCTCCTCTTTTCCCCAATTAACAATCCTGCCAAAATGTTTGGACTTGAAAAGGCCACAGCTTTATACACAATTAACAGTCAAATTCTAACACAAATTACATGTCATTCTTATCTCTGTATACACATTGAACTCCTGTATCTTGTTGCCAGCAGGCAGCTTGCACTGGGGAATACACATCCTGAATTTGCTTAATGTCTAGGAGTAACATTTCACACCTAGAAAGCAGATACTCTTCACTGCCAGCTAAGTGAACTAAAATTTCCCTGCTCTTTCCTTTAAATTTCGTCAAAGAAAAAAATGGGTAGTTTGGAAAAATGACTTACTTATCCACTTATGTGTTTTAACAAATATTTTCTTGAATCAGACAATGCAAAAGTAATCACATTTCTTTAAAACCATTCAGAATGACTACAGAGAACTTTTTGTATGGTAAACATATCTTGTGAACCAGAAATGGGGAAAATAGCCTTTGAAAAATCATGTGACTTTAAGAAAAGGTATTTCAAATTGAATCAGTCCTAGAAAATTAGATCTGGTAATTATGACTAAGATTATTTCCCTGGGATGGGTTTTCAACACTAGAAATTGTTTCTTACTTAGCAGGTATACCAGAATCATCACTTCAAAACACTCAATATGTCCTAATCCTTTGAAGTTCAGCATTTTATTACCAGAGTACCTCAATAAATGTCAGTCATTTATCTAGTAAAAGGTAAGTATAACAGATCATACATGTGTGTATGTACACCTAGATTATGTTTTTAAAGGAATATGAAAGATACTCTGTAAAGACAACTCTTGAAATGCAAATACCATTTCCAAAAAATCTTTCAAATAAACAAATCTGGCTGTGTTAGCTACCAGTTTAAAACTCTTTAGTCACTCACTATGCTTAGAATAATTTCAATTCCTTTAAGTGGCATCTGCCTACCTATCCAGCTTCATCTCCTATAATCTATCTATACCTTAAGCTCCAATTTCTACAATTTCTTTCTACTGTTCCACCTCAAATTCTTAAATTGGAATCTCTGTATGGGTCTGCAATATGCTTCATTCATTTATCCAGCAGATTCGTTCTCATTTTTCAGCTCACAGTTCAGATGGTATTTCTCAGTGAAGTCTTCCATGAACTCCTTCCTCCTATCACTCCCCCCAAATATATTAAGTATTGGGATACATATTTCCATAGCACTCTCTACCCCGCCCCCCGACACAGTATTTACTAAATTGTATTGGACTGCATCACCCTTTGATGGAATATATGCTCTGTGAGTATCATTAAGAAGAACCCATGTCCACCTTGCTCATTGTTAATTTTCCAAAATCTACATACACAGGCCTCAATCTCAGTAATTATTTCATTTCTAAAACAAGCTTAAAGCACAGTTCACATGAATTGTAATATCCATTTTAAATATTACAATATTATTACAATATCCTTCCTGTGAGTGTAAAGTGTTCTGAAAACTGGAGAAATGATAGAATGATGAGTGAGAGAAGGGAGGAGGAAGGGAGAGGCAGGGGAAGAAGAGTTGTGATATGCTGGGATATGGCATTAAATGTGGTACAGTGGGGGAAAATAGTGAATGTGGAGTCAGAATCCTACATTTGAGTTCAATCTGCACCACCTGTTTCTCTGTGATGCCATGAAAGTTGCTGAATGTCAGAGTCTCAATCATTTCCTCTGTAAAACAGGAAATATTACACCTGAATCTCAAAAGATTGTGAGGTATTAATGAAATCATGTTTAAGAAGGTCCTTAACTGTGAAGCATTTCATAATACAAGGAACTGTTAGTGTCTTTATTCCATAATTCCATAATTAAGGTAATCCTAGATTTAACAGAATGTTTAGTAACATTCAGAACATTTCAGAAAATGTTTTCCTATACATAAACTAAAGCTATTTTAAAATGTTTACAAAAGATTACAGTCTACAACTTTACAAACCAATCATGAAATTACTTCCAATATTCTAAGATCTCCTTGCTATAATCTCAGAATATCTTCTGAAATTACTTCTTCTTGGTAATACCTATGGTAATGTTAAGTTCATTATAAATTCCTTTATTTTACCTATTGAATTTTACAATTCTACACTTAAATGTTATTCTGAGACCATATTCATTTTTAAATGAAAAATCTGAATTTATCTTTTTTAAAAATTGCAATCTGTGTTAGTAAATAAATCTGTTCTAAAATAGACATATGTTCTGAATAACAGCTTTGAAAGTATTTTATTTCAGTTATGAGTTCAAAGATTTAGAAAATAAAAAGCAGATTGGACTTATTTTAAGATTCCAGTAAGGTGTTTATTTTAAAATGTGACTAAGTAATGGAAACAAATTCTTTCAACTCACTGTTGGACATTTGTCCTTAACTCTACAACCCACTCGAGTACAAGTAATTCTGGTCCTTAATTTTTGATTGCTATACAGTTTAAATTTTGCAAAAATTAGTGATTCTCCTTTTGAGGGAACAGTTAATTTGAAAAGAAAAAAGATTATTTTTTTTCCTATCCATTTGGACTAAAATTGTAGGTGTAATTATAAACAGCATGTATTTCCCCAAAACCTCTGATGGCATGTATCAAATATTATAGTAAAAACTTAAATAAACAAGCCTTTTTGAAGCCCCAGTTTAATACACAAGAAGTATTTTTATATTTTGGAGAATGAAGCTACTGCAATATTACGACTTTGAAATAAAGCTCTAAGATCATACTATTCAACTAACGGTTTCTTTAGCAATATTAACATGGCCACGCTGCACATGTTACTTTTAGCTTCTTTATGTACAACAAACTGCATTCAATTGGTGAACAAATACAATGTTTAGTATCATATTTAAAACCACCATTCAAACCTTTTCTTAATGCTATTATCAGTTTTTCTTTTGCAACAATTTTGTGTATAAAAATAAAAGCACTGGATTTTTATTAGTGCTGCCCCTTCTTTGTTTTGCTCTACTCTGCAAAGCCCTTTGGGGACACTAAGCTGCATTTACCATAATACGGATTAAACTTTCTTTGTCCCTTTGCACAGGGTTTGTTAGCAGGTTAGTCTTTTTACATTTTTCACAGGCAGCCTGCAGCTTACCCTTTAGGCCTCACTCAAAATACTTTTGTGGATTTACAAAAATGCCAGAGTGGTCTTGGGGTTAATTGGAAGATAAGTGCAGCCTTTAACATAGAGACTCATTAAACATTTAGCCTTAACCACAATCCAGTATCCTTGGAGAAGAAAGTTCTATAGCTACTTTAGAAATAATAACACAACAAAATAGTTTTGTTTTTCTTTAGTGACTGCTGATTGTTTTATAGACTAGAAATACTTCATTTAACTGCTCCAGAGGTTATACGATAATTTCCCTGGTCAACAATTTTGGTTTTAATATGTGTTGATCATAGATGAAAATGACGAGATATTCCAAAGTAACTAAAAGGCAAATTCTTCCAAGTTTTTGTCAAGAGGCTAGAAGTAAAATTTCAACAGATCTACAAATAACAGTTATTTATTTTTAAACCAAAAAAAAAATAATTTTGACATTTTTATTTTGTCCAAGTTAATCCTCACACACAAATATATTTGTTAATAGAGGCAAATAGAAACAAAATTGACCCCAAAACCACGTAAACTATTTTAGAAACTGAAATTATTTCTGAAACATATATATATATATAAATACATATATAAATAAATACATACACAAAATATATATAAATACATACATAAATATATATATAAATACATACACAAAAATGAAATCTGAAGTATACCCACAGCCATTAGGTTCTATTTTTTATAACTGTGCAAACAGATTGTTATCCAGATTAACTTTTCCATCTCCTTACCTTCTTCCAACACTATCACTCATACTCAAAAAGGAAAAAGAGAGAAAAAGAAAATGCGACAAAACACACAGACACTTGAAGTAAAGGATTAGACATATTTGCCCAAGATGCAGATAACAAAAGCAAAAGTGAAGAAAATTGAAGAGACAGCCAAACTTCAGCAACAAAATGGTTAAAGAATCTGAAGCATTGTTCCCCTTATTTTAAAAGTCCGCTATATTGTGAACAGCGCAAACATCAGACAAGTTAAGATTACTGACCATTATCTCCTTAATTTTCTCCGCTTTCCCTCACATTCCCTCTTGCTATCGGGGCACCATTTCTCTAAAGCTTTATTTCTGCTAAGAAGTAAACTTTCCCTAATCCATCTATTATGGAACCTTTAATTGGATTGGGAACAGGGTGGTGTATAAAATAGCCCCTATTCACTCAAAAGGACTGTAGTTTTAGGGACTTAAAGGAGAAAGGTATTGTGAAAGAAAATCCTCAGGGAATCAAGGATTAAAATGTGGCTCTCTTAAATTCATCAACTCTAGAACACAAATGAATTGCTTCCTTAAACAGGTAACTTTTCCAAATAAATGGCTTAGCAAAACCGAAATTAAAATTAAAATTTACCCTAAGAAAAATAATGTATTTTATGCTAATAATTTTTGCTTTATAAACAATATTTCCTTTTTCTTCATCTCACAACTACTGTATTTATACACTCCCTACTCTCTCATTTTTCCTATTAAATGACTAAAGAGGGAAGCAAAAAATACTTATTTTACTTAATTGATTTGCTGTACATGTTCTGGAAGCACTCTTGTAAAACAAGTTTGTTTCCAAACAAAAACATTTTATTACTAAAGAGGGTCAGGCACCAATAATGAGTAATCACGCCTACTCCCTTAAATAGCTATCCTCTTGGCATCTTTCATGCACACCCCACCACCAAATATTCTTTTTAACCTGTAGTACATCTGCCCACAGTGCACTTCCTTCCATCTGGGGTGTTTTCAATAGTGAGATGGGGTTACAGTCAAATTTAGTCATTCTCCTACTGAACCAAAGAAACTTAAAATGTCAAATCTGGTATCGAAAGAAATTTGAAATCCAGAATTTACCTATAAACTTTAATCTCTCAAAAATATGCATATTCTGTATCAAAACAATGGGAAATTATGAACAAGAAATATTAGGAGAGATCAAGATTGCAATTAAATTTGAAACTTAGTATGTGTAGGTTTTTAGTCATCATTGAAATGAAATAAAATAAAATTTTATCAATTTTTGATAAATTTATCGAAATTTCACTAGTTATTTAATTATACTTTTTAAATTTAAGAAATCCAGTTTATTTGAAGAAAACCTTCACAAAGTATCCATTCTATGCTGACATCCTTATTAAAACTTAATAACTGCTGTATTTATTAAACCCTTACCAAGCACTAGCATTGTACAAATGCAATTTGATGAATTAGCTCATTTTATGCTTTCAATAACCCTACAAGGTAGATGCTATATATACATATATGTATATGTATGTATATAACACACATATAACATATCTGTAGACAGTTTATACATATGAGAAAACTAAGTCTTGTAAGTTTCAATTAAATTGTCCAAGGCTACACAACTTCAAAGAAAATAAACTCTGTGAGAGCGTTTTCATTATTATGTATCTAATGTTGTGCACAGGAAAGGAGACCAATTTTCCAAAAATCAATCTGCCAAAAAATAAATTTGGCTAAATAATCAAAATTGCCTATTTACTAATTATAAATGTTTGGAGAACTTTCTTCAGGAACATATTAAATATACATACTATATTCTCAAGAATATATTCTAAGATAGAGCTGATTTTATTAATTAGCACCATTTTAAGAATTACTCAGTTTTTCAAACTAAGATCATATAGTTGCCTTGTCCTATTACAAGTACAACTCAAATTTTAGTGTGTCATATGTGAAATTTTCATTTAATATTTATTTTTAACTATTTTCAAAATTTTATCTATTTTTTTCAACAATTTGCCATAATTATGGTGATCTTGTCATGTTTACCTATTCAAAAAGAATTGTATTGGTTGAAGTTGATTTAATGGTTTGAAATTTTTTGTGAAAGTTTGACCAGTTTTCCTAACTACTTTTTAAAGAATTTTCATTTATTTGTCTCAGCGCTCCATTGTTAAAGCTGATATAAGTGGTTTTTTTTTGAAGGAAAATAGAAAGCGAGCACACATTCCACAGAGAAATTCTGATTCCTGAGAGCATAAAGAATGAGGGGTCAAAGGTAGATAGTAAAAATGCAGGGTCAGAGAAAATAGAGTACCCAGATTTTATGTAAGACTGGGTTTTCTACTGTGTTATCAAATAAAATAAATATGTAAATAAACATAAAATTTTATATATATAATTATATATATATGTATATATATATATATGAGCAAACATAGTCAAAGGGAGCAATACAAAAAAAGACTGGGAGGCAGGATGCAAAAAGCCTAATTAAAACATAAGAATCTTATTGAGGTTTATGTTTTAAAAAGGTATTTTAAACCACTAACAAAACAAGTATTAATCACTATAGAAAAATTTACATTAAATGTCTTTTTTGCACCATGCATAATTATCTCTTAGAAAACAAAATATAAAAGTACTTTGTGCCGAGATCCAAAGAAATGAAGTCAGAAAGTGAAGAACATCACACAAATTTCCACACTAGTAACTATGTGCCCTAGAATTATACATACACAGATCCACGAGCCAAAAATCCCCATCTAATTTGTTGGTGGATGTATTCTCAGCATATTTGTGAGGTAAGAAGATGGAGATATATAAAAATAATAGAAAAGATATATAAAAATAATAGAAAGTCAGGACCTTTCGATAAACAATGAGCTGGTGCCTAAGGAAAGACGTGTGAAAGAGAATAAGGAACAGATATATTCTGGTAAGAAGTTAGAAATGGAACCAAGATATTACAACCCAGGTTGGCTAGATAATGGTTGGGGGTACAGAAGAAAGGAAAACAGGGATTGGTGGTTTGATTAAAGAGTGACCCTCAAGTCCCCAAACCATTTTAAAAATAAATCTCACAAAATGAAGTTACACATCATTTCTAATGTCAAGCTGGTACAAAGAAGCAAAACCTAATTAAAACCAGAATAGATATCAGAATTAATATTCTGTTAAAGGTCAAGATAGAAAGAATAATTATTTTATTATTAACTCTAAAAGAGAAGAAAGTACGAGTATCTAATTGAAATCACAGTAATGAGAAATCCTCAAATTTGTTTAGCAAACCAAAAATGGAAAATGAAAATTAACAATATAGAAAGAAATAAGGAAGTATGAAATTATGGTCATATTTCCTTTACTTAAAAAAGCTTCATTAATATATTTTAATAACTATAATAACCAAAAGGGATTTCATAAGTCATACCTCAGTCACCCTAACCTGGATTTTCCCATAATTTTTTAAATTCATCAACAAAAAATTTTATTGTCAAAGATGTTAGTACAAAGTATTATCAATTCTTAATAGCAATCTTTGTCACTAAATCTAAATCTATTAGGAAAACAGTAAGAAATAAGCTTTCTTCACACTACAGTTTTTAAGGAAAATATTTATACATTCATTCATTTATTTTTTTAAAAAACAAGTTTTTGAATGCCCTCTATCATGTCAGACAATGTTTAAGAGTCTAGAGACACAGCAATCAGCAAAAAGGTAGGGGTGAGGAGTAGGGTAGAATGGGGAAATATTTTATTAGAATTAATGAAAATCACCCTAAATAACTTTTTTAAGCTTATACTTCAAGCAGTAACTACTATGTATAAAAAACAAGACCTGAAGAAATTTTAAATGTCTGGAGTTTAAATAAGGGGGAAATGGAACTCCCTGGTGGCACAAGCACTATGAATCAATCTGAGCCACTGCAGCACAGGTTCAATCCCCAGTCAGGGAGCTAACTCTTATGGCAGAGCAGACCTCTCCTGACTCACCCACTATTCCCCTCAGCAATGTATTTCAGTAGATGCACCTTGTTCTGCTTCCCACTCTGTTTCTGATGAATCCTCTCATCCCCCATTAAGGAAGCAAGAACTCAGTATCTAAATTCTTTCAATCAAAGTAATACAAAGTTGACTTTTAAAAATAGAGAGTTTGGGCTTCCCTGGTGGCACAGTTGTTAGACACAACCTATGAAACAATCTGCGGCCACTGCAGCACAAGTTCAATTCCTGGCCGGCCAGGGAGAAACCCACATGGTGGGGAAGACCTCTCCTGTCTCGCCCGCTGCTCCCCTCAGCAGTATACTTCAGTCTGTCCGTCTGCCTGTTCTGTTCCTTGCTCTGTCTCTGGTGAATCCTCTCACCTCCCGCATCTCTGACCTGTACCCAATTCTTGTATAAAAATAAATAAATCTTTCAAAAAAAATAGAGTTTGACTGTCCCTAGTGAATCCTCTCACCTTCCAGTGCCTCTGGCCTGTACCCCAACTCATGTATAAAAAAATTAATCTTAAAAAAATTTTTTAATATAGAGTTTGAAGCAATAATGAAACAGAAAGCCATCAATTTTCATATAAAAGCTGAATCTAAATAGAAACTGAAATTGATGTCAGTTCACTTCTGAGAGTTTACTATATTTGGCAAACTGCTTCCTCTTTGATAACACAGTGGTTTGTTGTATATAAAGACTCATTATAAGCCACAATGTTTCCTAAGTATAAAATATGCAGCATTTTATTAACTCCATTTCCATCTTTTATAAACAGTCATGGATATAACTACCAATCACTTTAAAAACAGATTTAAATTTCAAGTATTTTTCCTATGATTTACTACTGTTACTTTGGAAATTTCCTAACCAGATTACCCAACATAGTTTACACTACAATCATTTCCAAACTTGCATAAAATGATGATATTGTTGACTTAATTTGGTCTTTCATGAACTTAAAAAAAAAATCAGATAGCTCTCAATCTGCCTGCATTACCTGATCATATCACATTTTAGAGCAGGATAACAATGTTTTAGCCTCCTCTTCTGAAAATTAACAGGAAGAAAGATGGATTTGGAGTATCTCCAGAAGACATGGTACGTAGGTACACAATGAACATCATTTAAGAAATTAAGGGACCATCATATAGCAAGGCATTGACACAAAAACCATAGGAATTAGAGTGCTTTAAAATAAACTGTCAACATTTTTGCAAGTAATTCGCTGCTACTTCCTAGTTTTAGAATGAACCATGCTAACTCATCACTTTGTGCTTTGGTTTCTATGATATATAGACAGAGGTAATGATAGTATATAACTCATAGATTTGTTGAGATGATTAAAACAAAGTGCTTAGCATTGTGCCTGGCACAGAATAAGAGTTCAATAATATTCTTGTGCAAATGTCACTTCAATTGAGCTTTAAAAGACTTTCAGAATATTATGTCTAGAAGGTTATATTAAAAATTTGACTTTAATGACAGTAAGCAATCTACTAGAGAGAGATGAGCACCAAAATCTCAAAAGTCTCAGCACTATGAAGCTATCCATAGCCACTGCAGCACTAGTTTGATGCCCGGGCAGGGAGCTACCCACATGGCACAGCAGACCTCTCCTGTCTTGCCCACTGCTCCCTTCAGCAGTGTATTTCAATAGATCTGCCTGTTCTGCTCCCCACTCTGTCCCTGGTGAATCCTCTCACCCTCTCCACACCTCTGGCTTACACCCCAGCTCTTGCATGCATAAATAAATGAGTATTAAAAGAAATTATTAAGATGAAGGCTGTACTAGGCTTGAAGAGAAAAACTTTAGTGTCGATATATCAAAAGAAAACTAACCAAGTTCATTTTACTAACACTACTATATTTTTGTAGTGAATATACTTTTATTTTAAATTAAAAGATTTTACATAGATTTTTAAGAGTGCATCAAATTAACACGTTTAGTACATTTAAGATACATATTCCTATCAAAAGCACGCATTTTTAAACTCTATCCTGAAAGCTCTAGTTACTTAGAACATACCAAGTGAAGAAGTAACTGAACATAACTAGAGTTTATAAGTGCATGTTATCCTGACCTTCCCACATCTCAGTTCCCTCATTTGCAAAAAAAGCACCTACCTGTAAGGGTGGTTATCAGAATTTATCAGTTAATATATGTAAAGCAATTAAAGCGATGCTTATTATTATTGTAAAAACATCTCTCTAATATTAGACTAGTGAACAATATACCAACATTCCCTGATAAAAGTAAATACCAGTTCTAAAAAAAGAGGGAGTTAAAAGTGGCACAATAGAACAAGTAGGAAGTTATAAAACAGAGATCAAAGTGTGTTTAAGGAAGTAGAGGTAAAACAGAGGTCACAATAAATATGCATTTAACTTTAATAAACATGAAAAATTATATTCTATATTTAACGAAATTTAGATGACTTTCGATCACTTCATGTGACTCTAAAAATGTTATATTAATAATAAAGAGAATACTTCTTGCAATATAGAATTTGGAACCCCATCAATGGTTTGTTCAGCTTGCATAAGTCACAACTGATTGGACACAGTCCCTGTGGGCATGCCATTTCATCCAGACTGGACGGTTCATTAGTCATAATTACTATAACTGTACAGCAGAGACTGCAGCTTTATCTCATCATACATCTTTGATCAAGCTGCTCCAATTTCTGCTTCATCAGCATATGAAGTTACATTATTGGAGTTTTTTATTTTCAATCAGTGATTAACACAGATTATGCTTTTTCAAAACATGCATTTCGTCTTCACATTTAATAGTGAGGGTCTAGATATGACCACCATTTGACCTCTGATATTTTGAAACCACCCAACACAATGAATCAACTGAAATCCAGAATGTTACAGAGAAAATTAAACAAAGAACTGACCTGTGTTAAAGGCATAAGATGATTGCACTTATCTAAACTGAGACTAGCCATACTTGCTGCAGCTTCTCATTAAACATTAAATCACACACCAGAAAAACATATCATACATATTTATTATTTTGCACTGTCACTTTCAAAAGATGCATACCACAATTAGTGTTTCTCTTAAACTATAAGCTACATCAAGCTTTCCCATGAAGATTAAAAACAAAGTAATGTAGAAGATTGTACAAGAAGGTTAAAGAACAGATGGATAATAGATTTCATAAAACACTAAAGCATAATACTCTTATTTCAAAATGGAAAATGTTGCTAAACGTGGTTCAAATGCAAAATACTGGATGAAACTGATGTGTCAAGAATATTTTTCTTCCAAGTTCCATTAGAGAACAATAGGGGACTAAAAGGGCTGTCTCACTATTTTTGGACCTCACTATTTTCATGTGCAAAGTGTCCGCACTGTAGACTGCATGAACAATCATAATCGACAGTTACATGCAGGCACTGAGGCTGCAAAAATCCCAGAGTAATTAGTGTTGTCTGAATGCAATGACATCTGTGTTCTCATGGTTCTCAAGACATGTCAGGCCAGTAAGATATATATGAAAAAATATGACAAGCATTGCAATTGCCCTCCTGAAAAGTCTTACACTTTGGGGAAAAACTGAAGAAATAACACATGTCATCTTTTTGTAACCAATATATTTAAAGGACCTAAAAAGATCCTTTGAGTCATTCATTCTCTTTTATAACTATATAGCATTTATTGAGGATAGGGCAATGCAGATGAGAAAAGAGCTGCAAGTTTCTCTTTTTAAAACTTTCTTAGCACAAGTGATTCTGTGCACTTGTATGTGCCCATTCCTATAACAAATAGGGAGCACATCTTATTAACAGTCCTTGATTTATTTCATATCTTAATTTAAAAATAGTATCTCATAGTACTGGACATGAAATCTGTTGGTAAATGCCTTAGCATTATGTTTACATTTTTGTAGTATCAGAGACTGCCAAGTTGATTGCATTAAAAAGTCTTTGTTTTACGACACCTAATGCTTTTGTTGCATGATGCCTACTGCTCAGCAACCCCCCCCCCCCGGCTGTAGCAGTATGTTGGAGCATGCACTTGCTCTAAGAAAGACATTAGTCATCATTAACAGAAGCACTGACACCAAATCTAAGTGCCTCTCCACAATGACCAAGTGGCAATCATCTTTCTCTTACACTGTCACTGCTGATTAGGATTTTCTTTCATGAAAATTTAATTTGTCCCCCTTTCTTCAGCTCTTTTTTATTCCTAAAAATAACATTGTATTCAGGAAAGACTGCAAATACAGCAAAAGAAACTGTGCTTATAGCTAACAATAAGAGTACAAGATCCTCAGGTACATCTTTTGTCTAATCCAACAACAACAACAAAAAAAAAACAGATTAAGTGAATCCTTAAGAAAAACAATGATTCTAAAAGAAATCATGTTTTAAGAATCTGTAAAGCCTCAAAAGATAGCTAATTCAAAGGATCTGAACAAAATTTCATTAAATATTAATTACATAATCTCAAAGCTTCTTTAAAACTAAGACAACAATTCAACATCTTTCACTACTTTAAACTGTGTTATCTATTTCTTCTACAAGAATAGAGGGCTATTCACACAGATAAGTCACTGCAAATTGGAGAATATTTATGTATCCATATCCTCAGTTCAGTTTAAAAAAGAAAAAAAAGGAATTTTCAGTTGCATTGAGTAAATGCAAATGATTCATGTGGTCCCACTGTGTACGCCACTGTTAGATGGTACTGCAGACTCTGGTTCTGTACTATATCACTGTGTTAAACAAGATATCATAGCAATAAGTTATTTAAGGAAGTTTTTAAAAACATTTACTTTTCTGTTTTATTTCAATTTGTTTAAAGTTTTAAAAAAATGTAAGCATATGATAGTTTGCAAGGATCCTGGTACAACCCAAACTCCCACTTCTAGCTATAAATATTATCTTCTCTTTATATTACTTACATTTTGTAACAAAATAGACAATATTTTATACACCTTTTACAACATGTGTACTTTTAGTCAAAACCTGCCACATTTTTGTATTTATGTGAACATAAACTATCTATTTTTAAATGTAAATATCCAAATGAAATGCTTTTTAAAAAAATTCTTTTTAAATTCGGAAGCAACCATAATTCATCAAATTTTAATCATTAAAAGTTCTATTCCTGACTATTTCACTCTGAAAAGTAATATAAAACAAATTTGAAGGTCAAATAGCAACTGCTTAGTGGCTAATACATCACATTTACAAATAGTTACAGCTTTTCTCCCCCAATTTAACTGCTCTGCAGTTAAAACATTTATAAAAGTATTCAGGAATTTAAAAGGATTTTGAGAGGAAATTGCTAATTGCTGAACTTTTATAACAAGGATATCTTTGATTAAAGAAGAATCAAGTTTAATTAAAAGCTGCATAATTACCTAACTTAATTATCATTGCAGAGCATCTTTACAAATGACTGACCCATTTATTTCTTTAAGTAAGTAAATATGCTTCCGAAATACTCAAGGCTTAAAAGTTAACTCTCATTTTCAGAGTTGCAGACTTACCCAAATCAAAACTTTAAACCTCACAACAATATAATTACTTAATTCCATTGCTAGATCCAGTGTATGTTCAAGTAGACAAGTTTAGCTCTATAACTTCTGCCCCTCAACCTAAACCTCCAAGTCACTTGTCAGTTAAAGGTTGGGCGATTTATTGACCGCCTCTGGATGCATACTGTCAGTGCTGAAGGAAATATGAGAGAGGGTTGTCGCTACTGTTCTGGAGCTCATTGATAATGACATACCTGCCTCTGTCACCCATTACCCATACTACAAACTACTTAGACCTAACTGAAAAATCAATAGCCTACTTGCACTGGTTCCTGTGGCTGCCTCCTTTGATTGTCAGCTCCTGTCTAGGGTCAGCACTTACATGAAAGGGGCTGTGACTGCCTGATGCTTTCAGGACAACCTAACGATATGAAACTAGCCAACAGAACAGTAAATTCTGTCTCCCTGCCCTCCTCATCAATTAGGCTTTGACTAGGCTTGCCTGTAGAAACCTGACCTTTTAAGTTTAGGTGAATATGGACTAGCTGAACACACCATTGCCCTCAGCACTGAGCCAGGAAATCTACTGACAGGTTAAACAAAACAGAAGGTTGTAACTGTCATAATTTGCATTGCACTTTCACGCCAACAAGGGTGTTATCAGTAGGGGCAAGCCCTGGAACACACAACTCCAGCACCCTTAAGCCACGCTACTCATAAATTTTCAAGTGAAGTGAGATAAAACATAAATTCACAAATAGCAACACATTTCTCATTTCAGTCCTTTAACTTTACTTTGCAAACTCACATCATCAACAACTCTCTCAGTGGTCACCTGGCACTCCTTTTGCATTAATGAGGGACTTCCAATAAACATAAAATAAAATATAAATAACTCAATCATGTCTATTGAAAAGCTATTTTAGAAAACATAATACAGCAGACAGACTGATTGATCTATATCTCAAAATGAGAACAATTAGATTTCTCTGTTATCTTTTCCTGCCTCACTTCCCTCTCTCCAAAAATATCCACAAGCTTAGACAAATAAGTGATCACATAAGTGAGAGAAGGTGTTGAAATTATTTCTTACCATGCTTCTCTGCTATAGCATCTTTTACAGTTTGAGAGAAAACTAAGAACATCTGTAAAATAAAAGATGTTAACACTTTTATGCTTGTCAGATCTTCTGATGAAAACAAGTGAAAAGTATGGGAAAGTGGTATAAAACTTTTACTCACTTAGTGGTTCATGTTTTGAAACGCTTTTCCCTGCTTGGATCTACCTTCTAAGACAACATGAATATGGTGAAACGATAGTCACTGAGAGCAATGTCAGTGACTTTTTCTTTTAAAGATAATTGTGAATTTGAACCTTCTTCGGCACCACGAACTAACGTTTACAGAATATCTAATCTTAATGGAAATGTCAGAAACATTGAAAGCCATTTGACATATTAAGAAAAAAGATTCTGCTACTTTTATGTACACCTTTAAGCATACTCTATGTATACATACATGTAAATGTGTATGTGGGTATAAGAATTCATAGTGGTTTCGATTTCATATTTTTATGATTCACCTCCTGTCAAACAATAATTATTAACTGCTAGAGCTTATTCCAAGTTGCTAGTTGGTTGTTCCTCACAAGTGTCTCCAATCTATAACTTGTAATGTTTTGTCCTTAAGCCTAAAATATGAACCATTTGTAAGTTTATTCTTTCTATGATTTTTATGTAAAAAACTTTAATATGCTTATATTAGAGCAACACTGAAAGTCTAATTTTTGCAGAAGATATCTGATTTGAAGTAAACTAATAAAGATGTAAACAGCAACTTTAATAATACTGTTAAAAGTTTTTATACCTAGAAGAGACAGGAAAAAAACTCTTAATTCATCCCTCCATTTAACAATTGAGAGAACAGTGAATAGAGAAAGCGGCTTGATCAAGGTCACTCAGACAGTTTGTGGTCATACTATAAAAAATTCAGGGCTTCTCCCTCACCCAATCCCCCATACTAATGCTCTCTAAATACTATCATACTATCTCCCTTTATCTTATCTACTCAGGTAAGTTATGTGACAGCAACAACCTCTATTTAAAAACAATAGATTTGTATAACTCATTCTTAATCAATGCTACAATTTACAACAAGTTTTGGCCTCATTTTTGAAAAGATTAGAATATTTGAGAGCATTTAACCAACAAGGTACTATAGAACAAATAACTATTAGAAAGAGAAGATCTAATTAGGAATGGTTGGATCCCTTTACTTATCTAATATGATGATTAACTATGCATCTGGTAGCTTTTCAGATCCTTTGTGTATACCTATCTGATAGCAAAGTGAAAGGGCATGGACAGTGTCTGGTCCCAGCAAGCAAATCATTTGGAAACCGTCATAGCCATAGATCAAAGATTTTTCACTCTATCTAGACTGATTTAAACCTACCAACTCAGGTTTTGTCTACAGACAAAACCAGTCAGAAAATAAGGGAAAGACTTTCTATGATCCAAACATAAGAAGAGAAGATAGAGAAGCAAAATTCAGAAAAGAAACAGACTGGCAGAACCTTGATATACATAGGCCAAGACAGCTGTTTTATATCCTAGCATTATTTCAGATGGTTAAAGGAAAAGTTTCCATTCCTTAGATCATCAAATATTATTTCATTTGTATAACACAGATGTCTTCTATACATAGATTAGAGCCAACAAAGGATTTTTGTTGTTATTGTTTAACCACTACAAGGAATCAGAGAAACCTCTCAGCACATCTCTTTTTACTCTAATGCAGAATGTTTGAAGAAAGGAACAGGCTAGATTTTTAACATCAAAAAAGCATAAAGTCCATTAAAAATTTCCTGTAACTTTAGCAGAAAATTGATGCCAATTTACTGGGATTAGTAGTAACATAAACGCAGTGCTCTAGAGCCAATGTATATGAAAATAAACTGAAGAGGTTTTAAAAAAAGGACTAGTTTTCCTAAAGTATAACTAAAACCTGTTCATATGATATGCTTAACTGATCATTTTAAGCACACATTGTATAGAATGTCTTATATGATCTCAAAAAAATATAGACTGTACTGTCAAGTCTTATATTTGGATCTAAGTACATCTCGGTACTCAGGCATCATCTACATCCTTAGATGTTTCATAAATGCCTGGCATTGATCACAAAGGGAAGCAGAAATGGGGCTGGGATGACTTTACAATCTCAAGAAGTGTATTTTCGGGCCTCCCCGGTGGCGCAGCGGTTGAGCGCTGGGTTGCGAAGCTGCCCGCGGCCTCTGCGGCGCCGGTTCGATCCCCGGCTGCTCCCTGGCCACCAGAGGTGGGTCCCACATGGCGCGCAGACCTCTCCTGCCGCCCGCTGCTCCCCTCAGCAGTGTACTTCGGTCCTTCTGCCTGCTCTGCTCCCCGCTGGCTCTGGTGAATTCTCTCACCCTCCCGCGCTTCTGACTGTACCCAGTGCATGTATAAACAAAACAAACAAACAAACCAGCAAACAAATAAATAAAGCATGCCTCTATAAAAAAAAAAAAAAAAAAAAAAAGAAGTGTATTTTCCATGTGAGTCAGTAGTAGTATTTTAGTAAGCACAGTAGCACACTTTCTTTAAACCATAAAATTCAGTGTTGTGAAATGAATCGAAGTCAAAAGCTTTGACAAATAATAATCCACAAATTACAGTCACTCCTAAATAGCTAAGTGTTGATACTACTAAAAGAACACTTTAATTTATTGAAGATTATAGTATGTTATGAAAAGTCAAAGATAACTGATATATAAAATTTAATTTTTAATAGTACCTTAATAAGGGAGGTGGGGCAAGATGGGAGGAAGGATGCAAGCTGGGTGTGAGGGTGGGAAGGAAGAAGACAGGCAAGACTGTGTGTTTTATTCTAACTTTTTGAAACAAAATCTGCTTAACTATGAAGTAAAAGAATATAACTGCTACAACTCAAAGAAGTGTATATTTAAAATGAGAATAAAAAATTACACAATTTGTTGCTAAGACCAAAATACACATATCAACGTAAATGAGAATATAGTAAATTCAATGAAACATCTATGGAAAAATACTCATTGAATTAACTCACATTTTCTTAACTTCATAGCCTAGCTCAATAACACAGTCGTACTGCCCAACCACATTGAAAGTTACTAATTTCTGTTTTTCCTGAGTACGTGTTCTCTGTTTTATCATTATTCATTTGGATGAGACCAAACTGTGTATAACTTAATAAAGTACTCACATATATACAGCTGTTATTCAATGTAGAAAGGAACTATCATACACTGCACTCTCAAATTTCTTGCCCTGCTACATAATACAAGAATTAGACTTATAAAAGTCTAATAGGTGTAAACATCACTAATCATATGTGCTACCTAAGCTAATCCAAACAAACTTAAAAAGGCCCACAAAACAATACTCAAAGTATACGAGAATACTGTTAATAGGCTTATTACACATAAAGCTATTGCTTTTACCTGACAGAATATTAGCTCAACTTTATACTTTTCGAATAAGATCAATACCCTTGGGTTACTGATCAAAGAGATTACAAGGTTTGGGGGTACTTTTCATGCTATTTTATGAGAGGAAAAAAAATCTTATTTCAGCAGCTTGATTGACCATTTAAAATTAATAGGCACTACAGCGAAAGGCTCAAAGAAAATTTTCAGTTACTGGTAATTCTCTAGATTGATTCCAGAATAATTATTATTCATAGCTCAGAAACAATCTCTGGCATTTTGGAGTTTTGAAAAATTAGATCATTGACAGAGAATATGGTTTTGACTTTTAATACAATGTGTATAGTATAATAAGGAAATTATTGTTAAAGCTTCTTTCTGATATTTTAATTACTTTACCTCAATAAAATTTCATCGATTAATACAAACTAATCGTGTTTGGGTTGTTTACTTTCTGTTTTTACCGGAATAGATTTCAAATTCAGAGAATTTAAAAGCTGTTTATTGCTCCATTTATAGTTTGACTATAAAAAGAATTTTCTTCAAAAAAAAAAAATCAAGAATTTTTATCAGTATGTTGAATGATTAAGTACAAAAGAAGCAAAAATGTAGCAACCCAAGAGATGTTTCAGAGTTAGATTTAGAGGAAAAGACTAACAAAATGCATGGCCTTTTGTTTTCCAAAAAGTCCTATAGAGAAGGTCTTTTTTAAGTGAATGATCTCATCATTTTTGAATACTTTTAAAATGTTTTCCTGGAAAATAAAATCACAGAATTCAAAACTGATAAGCTCTTCAGTACAGGTCATTGGAATACTGTATGCAATATCTATAGTTAATAAAATAATGGCTATCTTTTCACTCTCCGTTATATAAAGTATAAAGGACTACTAAAGTTTAACTCAATAAACACATTTCTAAAGAAAGATCAGCAAAAAATGAAACCGTTTAAGGATTCTGTATTCTCTAGAAATGTAAACAGGATTATAACTGTCAGATGTACAGAAGCACTGACTTCAGTCATTAGTTTGGTTTTGCTTGTGAGAAACACAACATGAACTACTGAATCGTTTCTTTTCAAATCCATACATTCCCTGCAGCAGTTCAAGCTTCATCAGCAGTGCAAGAATGTATAAAAATGACAGGCAAAGAGCATTCATTTTCTTTTTTTTTCTCATACTGCTTTCCTATAAATGGAAGACAGGGTTCTTTCTCAAAGCAGTTAAGCTAAGGCTGTTTAAGTCAATTGCTGAAGGAAAAGCTGACTAAATACTCTCATTGCAAGCAAGTACCACAATTGAATTGTTTCTTTTCATGAAAATTTTTGCAAAAATTAAGTACTACGTTATTATTAGGATATTATAAGACTAGCATTCGCGCTTGATCACTCATTATTCCTCAATTAGAACTATTTTAGTTTTTTTAAAATAGTCTATCAACTCATCACCTGATGAACACCATTTAAAAACCACCCAGTTCTGCTTCCTATTTAAAAAATAAAAGGCCCTCAAATTAAAATATGTTTGTTTTGTTTGTAAAATATCTTATTTGTAGTTATTTTTTTTATTTCCAAATGTCTATACACATAAGTGTTTCACTTCAAGAGGAAATTCAATTAATAATTAATAGTCTAACCATGGTTAAGTTAAAATAGAATGCAGTGTGTACTCTGACAACCCTTCTGCAACTTAAACACTCACATTTTTCAAAAACGACTATAGCCATTGCCATAACTTGACAATTTTTTAAGGAAATGGGAAACTTCGCATTAAACTTTAAACATACATTAAATGTTAGTTTCCAGTTAACTAAAAACATGCTCTCCTCTGTGTTATCATCTACATCCTCATAACAAGTTCCTAATGTAATAACGGTGATGGTGGAATCTGCAGGTTCTGGAGCACCCAAACACCCAAAACAAAAAATTCAAATCCCACTCTGATTGTTCTCCATGTCTCTTTAGGAACCGTCTGTGGACAGCCCAACATCACCAGCCTGGGCAGAAGCATGCTGATGTTGGCACCGCCTAAACCAAACAAACAAGATGTTTAACAGTCAAATAAAATGTCCCGCAGCCTCCCTAATGAATTTGTCAAGGACCATCAGATTTCACTCCCGCTCTTTTGCCTCATTAACTCAAGTATGATGAGACGGATTATAACCAGAGAATACAGATCAATCGGTCTGAAGACCTGAAGTGGCTTTTAGCCTCTAGAGTTCCTCACATGGCCTCTAATAGAATACGGTCTCCCCTGCAGAAGGGGCTGCCACTTCATTTTAATGCACCGCCAAGGACCTGCTGCTGGACTTCTGCACTAACTCACATAAAAGCAGAGGTGACAGGGGCTCTTCATTTACAGCCTCCTCGGATACCCGTATCCCCCTGTATCCCCCTTCAATTATTCGACCCGAGGAAGAGCCGGATCCGCAAACGCGCGCCGCCAAGGGGCCCTGCAGCCGCGGGGCGCAGGGTGGGGAGGGGAGGTGGGGAGCCGGCGAGAGGGAGCATTATTTGCTGGAAGTGTTTAAGTTTATTGCTCGAATGATGTTTCTAATTAGTACCACGGGCAATAAATTAAAGTCGCCTTTGTTTAACTGATTTATTATTTACTAGAGCATCCACCTTAGACAGGGTAAATTGGTAATGAATTGTTTTTAAATCAAAACATTTGTAACATTTTATCATCCCTCGGCCTCCGCAAGGAAAAGTGGCGAAACACAGGGGTGCCACGAAACTTAGACGCCCTGACAAAGCCTGGAGGAGGGGAGCAGCGGGGTGTCAGGCGGGCGCCCCGCACCCCACCCAAATAGGGAGGCTGCAGACCGAGCCCGGCCAGGGGCGCCCCCCCCCACCCCCCCCCCCCCGCGGAGCCTGGGGCGAAGGGGGGACAGCTGCGGTCACCCCCGGGTCTTCTCGCAAACATCCCCTCGCGCCCGAGCGTCTCTGGCCGGGCGGCCGCGCAGGTCCGCGCGCTCGAGGCCTGGGCAGCTCCGAGCCGCCTGGGCAGGAGTGGCCACCTCGGGGCGGGAGGGGTCGCTCCGGGAGCCTGGCCACCAGTCTCCGCCCAGAGAGCTGCCCTCCGGGACTCCGTTTCGGATCAGCGGCTGGCTGGCCACACAACTCCCTAACC
>NW_023602065.1:0-14955 GCF_014898055.3 Talpa occidentalis
AAATACCCTAGATACAGGGACACAACGGCTTCTTTGGCCCTCCCAAGTACAGCATACTTGGAGTCCTTGCTTTCTTCCTTTAAATAAACTTTACTTTCTTAAACAAGTTTGTTTCTCTCTGCTTATCTAAAATGTCTGCAAATTCTTTTCTATGGTTTCATGAGACAAGAACCTGTGGTGGTTCAAGGACTAATTTAACAGTGCACACCTGTATCACTGCTACTTTGTAGATAGAAGGCAGGTGCTCCTGCTAATATAGGGTAAACCAAAGCTGAGACAGAAAACTCACAAAAGTGTGGAGAGTGTATTCTTGCAAAACTCATCCAGAGATTGAGTTCTGAAGGAATAACATTTTAAGAAAAGATGATTTATTACTCTTACTTCTAGTTATAAAAGTTAGACTTAGTCACAAATTAACTGGATACTCTGTTAGTTTATTTGTCTCGGTAAGGAAATCAGCAGTTAAATTATTCTAAATTTCTTTAGGCAGAATTAAAGGTTTTTATTGTCTTTAGTTCACAAAAATTTGTGGCATGCTTCATAGAAATTAAGGATGTGGCTATGGTGACAATAACATTAAATACGACACAAGATCTCTTTATAACTTGTAGTACAATATGTTGCTTATTGCTCTCATGTATGTAAATAGGATTCAAATATAGTAATAATCAAATTTTAAGCAATTTTTAACTTAAAAATATAGAGGGGAATGAAGAATTTCTTATAGGCATCATAGGAATTCCTATTGGTATCTTACAGGATCATTCTAAAGTCTGATGCAGAATACTATATTGACCAGTGAGGCTTCTGACATTTACATAAAACAAAATGGCATTTTCATTCTCTTAGAGCCATTCTTGGAAAAGAAATTTGCTGCAGTTAGGGAAACATTAATTAGAAGCACATCTGACACAAATGGCTTGTCACTGAGTTACCATACTTAGCAGAACTTACACTGTCCTTGGAAGATAGAAACATTCCTTCAGTGCTTGGGTTTAACTAGAGAAGTTAACTACTCTAATTTGTAGCAATACATATTATGTGCAGGCTGCGATGTATTTGCATATTTTAGATACTTTAAGGAATATTTCACCAAATGAATCCCTAATGGAATGTAATTTAATTCACAAGTTGAAAAATGGGATAACAGTTTCAGCCCCCGTCACTCTCCTAGTGCTTGAAGTATAGCTGGAGAATAAAACAAGCAGTGCATAAAAAATAGATACTATAGTAACAACTGTCAAGATAATGAGAAGGATACACTGTAATGTTTTTGCTTATTTATAACAAATGAACATGAATATCTTCTTGTGTTTCTTGGGGGAATAATATTAATTCTTTTTGCTATATTGAAATGAAGCATGGGTTATATCAATAAATGTGTGTCTAAATGACCCTAAAATGTATATTACTAGAAATGATGGGATAAAAGTCATGCAAATGAACATAATGTTTATGTCATTCATATTTGCTAGTTTCAAGATTCTGAGATAACTCTTTCACTGTTCCAATTATGCATGAATGACCATTTTATTTGCAAAAGCAGTCTTTGAGAAAACAGACTGTGCTTTCTTATTATTAACTCTATGTCAGGTTTGTAAGGACCAACATTTACATCAGTTTACCCTTATATCAAGAAATATTTTTCCTCTCTTCCTATTTACACTAACAATAATGAGGTTGATTTATCACCGAAGTGGGGAGTAGAGTAAGACTGGCACTGTGACTACTCTAATAAATTCTCTTCTCCAACAGATTCTTCACTGATGGTCTGAAAGCACAGCACATTTTCCTGTGCATTACTATTTTATATAGAGTATGTATTTCTATATAATGACAACTTATATAGAAATAGGAAAGAGGATAACTATGTACTTTTCAAACGTGTAACAGGTCACCTTATCACTAGAAACACCAATTAATTCTGACACAGATTTCACTGATGACAGATTCATTCACTTCTTGAATGACTTATAATCAAGTAAAAATGTGAGATGAGGAAAGTTGGCCAGTCTTAGCTTATTGCCAGTCTAGGAAAATGGTACATTGTACTACATCCTGAGAGATAACACCAATGAGTCATGTCAGATATTTTCCAGTTCTTCCAGGAACTGTTTGGAATTAGGTCAGAAACTCTGGGAAATTTTTATGTGACATTAAGCACAGATATTAGACATTTCTAACTCTCCAGAACTGCCTGTGGACGGGAGTGGAAAAACCACTGGCTGTGAGTATAGAGGATGCTTTCTTCTCTAGTCTCCAATGACAGCCCACCCATGTTCTTAGAACTTACAGAAGCCACCGCAGTGCACAAGGTACAGAGGACCACAGTATCTTAAACGTGGTTCCTGTGAGATTATCAGGGCTGGGAATAATCAGCCTAATAAAAATTCAGAGTGTATTTTGGGGGAATAAAAAATTAGTTTCTTGGTCTGTCTTTATATGTGTAAAATGTACTCAGTAGACTCTGAAAAACAACACACTGACCAAGATTGAATTAGCTTGCAGTTTGATTAATGAGAAAGTTATCTGGAGCACATTCATAGTATTCAGTATATGTCAAATAATTAATCTTCACAGTCTCCTGTAACAAAGGGACCACTGCATTTTTAAGTGAAGACAGGGAGACAAAAAGAAATAAAATGATGGGCCCCCTTAAGGTTTTCATCAAGTGGCTTTCCTAAACCTTTGGCCAATATTACCTGTCTGTGAACTCCAGATTTCACTTCTTTTCTGAAGTCATTGAGCAACTCTTTTGAATCTCTGAAAGCAAGGTTTTCTGTGTGATTTTATGTTTTTACCTTTGCTATAAAACAATAAACAACATTGAGGTATTTTTTGTTATAGGCACCAATGGGCCCTCTGAGATTTCATCAAGAATGCTGTCTACTGGGCCTCCCTGGTGGCGCAGTGCTTGAGCGCTGGGTTGTGAAGCTGCCCACAGCCTCTGCAGCGCCGGTTCGATCCCCGGCTGCTCCCCGGCCACTGGAGGAGGGTCCCACATGGCACACAGACCTCTCCTGCCACCTGCTGCTCCCCTCAGCAGTGTACTTCGGTCCTTCTGCCTGCCCTGCTCCCCGCTCTGGCTCCGGTGAATTCTGTCACCCTCCCGCACTTCTGACTGTACCCAGTGCTTGTATAAATAAATAAATAAATCTTTTTTTTTTTAAAAAAAAGAGTGCTGTCTACTAAATATATATATATATAAAATCTGCAACTAATCCAATAGGGACGGTCAATGGTGAATTGGCTCAGAGTGTTACCTTATTTTGGTGGTATTTATGTTTTTTTTTTTTTTACTTTTCTACCCAGTTTCTTCTAAAACAACAAGAACAAGGTCAAGAGATTTTTCTTTTACAAGGGAAAGGGGAATGAGGAAATGTACAACTCAGAGAGAAAAGAGGGAGATAAATTCTTAAATAAACCTTTGTTAACTTTAAAAAAATTTAAAAAAATAAAAATGTTCAAAAAAAGAACACTCACTATAAATTATGCACACACTAAAAGAACCAATAATAGCATTATTTAGACATTTATAAAGAGATTTTTCTTACTGAAGAATATAGTTATAGCTATATTTATAGACCTATAGTCACTCTAGTCAGTGTGGTGTTCCAATTAGCAAATGACACATGAATTAGTAACAAAGCAGGACAACATAACATCACAATGTTGCCTGAGCTGACCCTGTTCTGCATTTATTATAAACTATGTTTTTTCTAATCAATATTTTATTAACTTAAGTGAGTCAGAAAGTCTTTTGTTTGAATGAGCTGTCATGATATGTAATAGAACAATTGTCATCATTTTAGACAGAGTTATCTTTGGGGACTTTAGTAAAAATCGAGTTATCTGATATACATACAGTGTAGTAGCAGACCTTATATAAAAAGCAAGGTTGTGGAAAACGTGCACAAGTTGTGGTGCTAAAATTGCCTCTAATTAGAGAAATATTTTTTACTGCTTTATGTATGATTTACATACAAAAATTATATTAAATTTATATAACGATATGTTTAGAGATAAGTATATACCTGTAAAACCATGCCATAAATTTATTACCTCCAAAAGTTTCCTCTCCTTCCTCTTTTATTTTCTTTTATAGCAAGAATACTTAATTTAAGATTTACACTCTTAGCAAATCTTTAATTAAACTATATGGTGTTATTAATCATAGGTCCTATGTCCTACAGATATTTAGAATGTATTTTGTTTAACTGAAACCTTGTATTTTGACCAGTACCTTCTGTCGTTACCCATCCCCCTACCCAAGCCACTGTAACCACATAGCCTGCTGCTATGTACTTGATTTGTTTTTTTTGTTTGTTTCCACATATAAATGAGATCATACAGCATTATTCTTTCTGTGTATGACTTATTTCACACAGTATAATGTCCATCTGTGATGTCATAAATAAAAGGATTTCTTTCTTTTTAAAATTTGAATAAATTCTAATATATGGATATAGCACACTTCCTAATCCAATTGTCCATTAATGGAGTTAGGTTGTTTCCATATCTTGGTTATTGCCATTAATGCTGCAGTGAATATAGAAGTGAAGATAATCTCTTTGAGAGCCAGATTTTAAAAGCTTTCAATCCACACCCTGAAGAAAGATACCTGAATCAAATGGTATTTGTATTTTTTTTTTCCAGGAAACTCCATATTGTTTTTCATAATGGCCACATCAATTTTCATTCTTATCCATAGTGTACAAGTGTTCCCTTTTCTCTACATCTTTTCCAGTACTTGTTGCAAATGTTTTTAAATATATTATAAATAGCAAGAAACACATGATATACGGAAACAGTCTTTTCTGTCATTAACAGATTTAACTATGCAAATGTCAAATATTTCAGGGTTTTTTTGTATACAGAGTTAAAGTGAAGGACTGGGATCTCAATACCATGATGGTTTTAGGGTACTGGCAAACTAGAAAGTCTAGTAGAATTCAGCACCTTTTTTCGTAAATACAGTTTTACTGAAACATAGCTTTGCTTATTAATTTTCATGATTTACATGAAGCATAATGGTAAGTATATATTTACAAAGAAAAGTCAATAAGAAAATGTCTGTAAGAGAAGAGATATTCTTCTGGGATCTATTTCTTTTCTTGAGAGAGCAAGGAATAAATAAACAACTAAATTAAAATATAACACAGGGAATATGTGGGTATAATTAAGGTTGCTAACATTAAATCTTTGAGAAAATGTGAGTTGTAAAACAATCCCATTGGAAAAGAGTTTGGGTTACAGTTTTCACTTAACTTATTATTTGAAAATAAAAATCATAAAGTTTTACTAAATATGTCTTTGTGAAATTCTATTATGGGGGCACAGCTTGCTCAGTTTTAGTCTTAAAATATCTATTAGATTTTATAACCATCATTATTGGAGTATTACTCCCTACGATGACTATATCTGATTACTCTTGAAGAATATTTACTTGACTCAGTAATCACCAATGGTAAAAAAGTTGAATGTTTTTTTAGCTAATTATGCATTCTACTGTCCCCCTGTCCACTTCACCCAATGACCTTTTGCCCAACCCTCATTTCTGTGCCCTAAGTCCATTCCCCAGACAATGAATTTAGACTGTTTTTTTCCCTCAAACCCTGCTTCCCGAAATGTGATATAAACCCAATTCTGGCAATTTGGGGAGACACAGTGCACACGGGGGTTATTTATGTGCATCAGGCAGAGTAATCCTTGATTGCTTGGTAACAAAGACAACTTAACAAAGTTATTCACAGAAGGGTAGTTTTCATATGTAGCATAAATGTCAGTGCAGAAAATGTCTGTTGGCTTAGAGGACTAGTAAAGATAAACCAGGTATGAACTTATATACAGGCACATATTTGTGTTCTCTATTTTTTAAAAAAAGTCAATATAAAGTATAGAAATATAAAATTGTACTTAACTCTTTGGTTCTGCTATTAATATCAGAGAAAATACAATCTTTTTAGTCTGAATATGCTTGTCATTTTCTTATAAGAACCTCATCATTTCTTATAATATGTTGCACATATGCTCTTAAAGAAGGAACAGAAATTCTCTGTTGCAAATAATATTATATAGTGCAAGCTGTATGTCACAACTTGTATTAACTTTGATATTTTATTGTTTCAGGAGACCAACTTATAGATCTTATATTTGGAATAACTCCAAATACACATATTTTAAAAGCGAAAAATAACTCAGCAATGTACTGATAATTTGAGTTATTGTTTATTCACTTATAAGTGTAAAATTATGTCTATACCCATTCCATTGATATAAAAATACTATATTTGTATATATTTTTTGGTAACTATATCCATATTTTTCATTATTTTCTCTATGAGCTCATTGGAAACTTCTAAACTTTTAATTTCCCATAAAAGTAAAGTCAGCATACTGAGAATTTCATGGTTCAGCAAAAGGACACAAAATATAGTTAGGATATTTATGTTTCAGGTCTCTAATTTCCATATAACTGCTCATCAGGCAGAGCCATGGCGTGCATTCCATGTTATGGTATATGGAAAAGCGTGTCTTCCTTGAGATTCCAAATCCTAAGAGACTCTGAAAACTTGCCCATATTGGTTCCAATACTAATGTGTCAGGGAATAGAGTCAAAAAACTTTAGCAGTAGAAACTCTACCACTCATTTCATCCATCACTTATTTAGACAGTGAAAGTGAGTAAGACAGTCAAAAATAAGAAGAAATTAGCTATGTAACATGGGAAGGTAGAATTGAAAAAATATTAGATTATCATCTATATATTTCTATTCTCTTGTTATTTCTTAATGACTATTGAGTAAAGAATAATAACTAAATTAATACTCCTTTTACTTACTCTGGTAAGGAGTGTTGATTTTAAACCAAAGGTTTAGTCTCTCTTTCTTCACTCACATTAATATAACATCCCAATTTTTATCTATACACAGGATTTTTTTTTAATAAGGAATGTAACTTCTCAACAAAATATAAACAAAAGAGTACATGGTAGAAGTTCCAGGGGACATTATTTAAAAGAAAATAGGTTTTATTCCTTATCCATCTTCAGTAAGCTTTCATTCCAATGCCTTTCTTATAGCATGTAATGACTGGACTACTAATAACCATATTGAACCTTGATGAAGAGCATATCCTAAAATTAAAGGATGTCAAGTCAAATGAGCCCAGGTCCTGAGGACATTTTGAACAGAATTTCCATAGCAGCCTGAGAAATACAGGTTCCTATTATTTAATCCTGTTTAATTTTTTTTTGATTTTTTTTTTTTAAATAGAGGCATGTTTTATTTGTTTGTTTGTTTGTTTGTTTGTTTTGTTTATACATGCACTGGGTACAGTCAGAAGCGCTGGAGGGTGAGAGAATTCACCAGAGCCAGAGCGGGGAGCAGAGCAGGCAGAAGGACAGAAGCACACTGCTGAGGGGAGCAGCGGGCGGCAGGAGAGGTCTGCGCGCCATGTCGGACCCTCCTCCGGTGGCCGGGGAGCAGCCGGGGATAGAACTGGTGCTGCAGAGGCTGCGGGCAGCTTTGCAACCCAGCGCTCAACCGCTACGCCACCGGGGAGGCCCTAATCCCGTTTAATTTTTGATTTAACTCTCTCATAGCTACACCTAATTCTATTATATTTACCATTTCCAAATTCATGATGTTATTTATGGTGAATCACAATTTTTTTTTTTTTAGCTTTTGGCTGTTTTACAAATTGTACAGTTGGTTTGATTTTGAAGTCAATCTACTAAAATCAACTCAGCTTTAATTTGAATAATTTATTGCTGGTAAAAAACTATGTGTGATGCATGTGTATACTATATATAGGTAGTCAATAAATCACTAAACATTATTTCAGTAGTAATTTTCATAATCAGCTTTGTATTTTTGATCTTTTCTTTACCATGAATGTGAAATATTAAGAAAAGCTTAAGAACCATATCCGGAAGAGATGAAAGAAAAACAACTCAAAATCTCTTGCTGACATACTTTTTTTTTCTTTCTTAAGGGAAATGCTTGTAAATTTTTGAAGGTGTTTTTATCTGACACTGATTCCATGAGTACAAGATTATTAACTTAAAGTAAAAATCATTACAGATTTATACAATTTTCTATCCTCCCTAAAATGCAGAATCATGTATAGTCTGGCTTTGTATTCTAGGGAACAACTAATTGCCAATGTGCCATCCATTCATTTTCAACAAATACTCTATGAAACACAATTTTCTGCCTAACACAATTCCTGTAATTTTATTTTACACAGAAAAAAATGTACTCAACCAAAGAGAACAATCAAATTATTTTATACTTCAAATTGATATCATATATTCTTCACCTATTCTCAGCATTTTGTGTACAATATAATGATTTTCTCCTTGCTTACATGTGGTTACTCACTGAAAACTAATTAGCCAATGTAAAATATGTGAAGTTAAAATTATTTCTAAGTGTTCTCAGTTTTCCGGATTTCCAGTCTGCATAAATAATCCCATTCTCACAAAATATAAGTGGATAAGGAGTGGCATAGGAATTCAATTTTTTTTTTTTTTTTTCAAATAGGTAGAAAGCAGGGCCTCCCCTGGTGGCGCAGTAGTTGAGCACTGGGCTGAGAGGCTGCACGCAGCCTCTGCAGTGCCTATTTGTTCCCTGGTCAATGGCGAGGGCCCC
The DNA here is from genome assembly GCF_014898055.3 of Talpa occidentalis. Classification (NCBI taxonomy): domain Eukaryota; kingdom Metazoa; phylum Chordata; class Mammalia; order Eulipotyphla; family Talpidae; genus Talpa; species Talpa occidentalis. Next base: position 8,654 of record NW_023602065.1, read on the forward strand.
ACAAAAAATAATAATAATAAAAAAAGTATAGCGAGAACCCTGCTCCCCTCCCCCGCCCACAGAGGGGGCACTCTCCGACCCGCAGAGAGGAGGAAAACAACAAACTAAAACGACGCAAGAACAAACGATGCAGCAAGCGGGACTGTGAGTGGAAAGGAACTATTGCAGCCACCACACCCCGTGAACGGGAGCTGAGGTGAACCCTGCAGGATTCGCCGAGGCGGGGAGCGAATGGCTCCGGGCGCCATTAGAGAACATAGACCCCGGGAGATGCGCACACAGCCCGGGCTGCCGGTAAGCTTGCGCGGAAAAGGGCGCGCTCGGCGCGCTTGAAAAGCAAGTGCAGACCGGGATAGCGGCTGCCCAGGTCCCCGCGCCTGCGACCTAGGCTTGGGAGACGACCTAGGCTTGCGGGGAGACACGCGGAGGTCCTCACTGAGGTGAAGGTCCCTCCCTGAGTGAGCAGGAACCAGGCGCCCAGGCACGGGAGCGGTGCAAAAGGCGCCATTCCCGCGCCACTGAACTGGGCTACAGCCCGCATCCTGGAACTGAGGGCTTTGGAACTGAGACCCGGGGCACGAAATTAGGGACGTGGGTTCCCCACGACGGTGGAGCACAAGGCAGACACAGCACCCCAAAGCCGTTGAGGTGTACCCTACCATCCCCTCTCTGCTCCCTGTCCCACAGGGTGGAAAATCAGCTCCCCAAGGGCTCTAGGAGAGATCTCTGGCGCCACCTAGCGACTTGAAGCCAGCACAGGCTCCTGAAGGAGCTAGTGGCCAGCTGGGGAGTTAGCCCACACCCGGCCCCTTCCGAACAAGTAGTCTGAGCCCACAGGGAGAGCGAGCACCCACAGCCAGGGCAGACCAGGCACGCAGAAGAGTGTGCCTGACACCGGACGCGCAGGGAGTGTGTCCCACATCACCATTTTAGAACAGGGACATTTCTTCAGTAAAGACTACCTGCACAAGGCTTCCTCAGGAGCCAGAGGTGAGCGGGGGAAGTTCACCCACGACAGACGCCCTCTGGCCTGCAGTCCAAGCCCAGAAGGGGAGCAGGAATCTACCACCGGGGCAGACCAGGCGCACAGGGGAGTGTGTCCCCACATCGACATTTTAGGACAGGGACCTTCATCCAATAAAGACTGCTTGAAACTAACAGATGACTCCTGGAGGAACCAGAGGGGAGCAGAGAAGCTCACCCAAGATGCCGGCCAGTCCCAACAACACAGTGTCCCAACGCATACGGCAAATTAGAAAACAGACAGTAGGGAGGAGAAGAACCACACGCAACCTAGCAACTCTCCAGAGAAAAAGCACACCACAAAAAGAAAACCAGCCCCCAGATTGCAACGACAGTAACTTGGAAGAACTTCTGAGCCTTCCAGAAAGAGAATTTAAAATTGCCGTGATTAAAAAAACTGACAGAAGTCATAAAGGAAAACAATGATAAGGGAAAAATAATCAACGATCAGAAGAATGAAATTGAGTCCCTAAAGAGGGAAGTAAAAGAAATGCAGGAGATCAAAGAATTAGTGGAAGAACTAAAGAATTCTGGGAAAAGCAATGAAAGCAGAATTGATGAAATGGAAGAACGAATAAGTACTCTTGAAGACACAGAAATAAAAAGAACCAAAACAGAAAAGGAAAGAGAAGTACGAAGGAAAAAGAATGAAGAAAGACTTCGGGAACTATCTGACTCCATGAGGAAAGGAAATATAAGAGTTATAGAATACCAGAAGGAGAGGAGAGAGAAGTAGGAACAGAGAAAATATTCAAAGAGATAATTGAAGAGAACTTCCCAAATGTGAAGAAGGAGCTGAAAATTGATATACAAGAAGCAAGAAGAACACCAAACTTCCACGACGAAAGAAAAAATACAGCAAGACACATAATAGTAAAGCTCCCTAGAATCCAGGACAAGGAAAAAATAATGAAGCTGGCAAGAGGGAAGAAACAGATAACATTCAAAGGAAAGCCAATCAGGCTGACATCAGACTTCTCCGAAGAAACACTACGGGCAAGGAGAGAGTGGAGGTACATAGTCAACAGACTCCAAGAAAACAGATGCCAACCAAGAATACTCTATCCCGCAAAGCTCTCCTTCCTCTTTGAAGAAAGAATATGGACCTTCCCAGACAAACAGAAACTCCGGAATTTCATTACAACTAAACCCCCACTCCAAAAAATACTACAAGGAGTCCTAAAGCCAGAACCTCAGAGGGACGAATAACAACGAAAGAAGACCCCCCCAAAAAAAAAGTTATTAAAAGAATAAATAAATAAAATCAAAGGAAAGACAAACAATGGCAAATACAGATGCTAACATATCAATATTAACTCTAAATGTAAATGGACTAAACTCTTAATAAAATGACACAGAGTTGCAGCCTGGATTAAGAAACAAAACCCAACCTTTTGCTGTCTCCAGGAAACACATTTAGCTACAAAAGATAAAAATAGGCTCAAAGTTAAAGGATGGAAAACAATCCTACAAGCAAATGGACCAAAAAAGAAAGCAGGAACAGCTATACTTATATCAGATAAAACAGATTTCAAACTCAAAAAGATAAAAAGAGACCCCAATGGTGACTACATTATGATCAAGGGGACAATACTTCAAGAAGAAATAACACTCATTAACATATACTCACCAAACGAAGGAGCACCAAAATATATCAGACAACTGTTGTCCTCTCTGAAAACAGACATCAGAGAAAACACATACGTAGTGGGAGACTTCAACACACCACTATCAACAATGGATAGATCAACAAGACAAAAATAAGTAAAGAAACCAAAGCTCTAAATAAGGACCTAGAGCAATTGGGCTTAACAGACATCTATAGAACACTAAACCCCAAAAAAACGGAGTACACATTTTTCTCAAGCGCACACGGATCATTCTCCAGGATCGATCACATACTGGGGCACAAGACAAACATCAACAGATACACCAAGATTGAAATCATATCAACCATCTTTTCTGACCATGAAGGCATCAAACTAGAAATAAACCATAAAAAGAAGGCAAGGAACTTTCCTACCTCATGGAGATTAAAAACCACACTACTGGAAGACCACTGGACTAAGGAGGAGAACAAAGAAGAAATTAAAAAATTTTTTGAATTGAACGACAAGGAAGACACCAATATCCTAAATGTATGGGATGCAGCAAAAGCAGTAATAAGAGGAAATATATAGCAATAGAAGCTCACATCAAGAAACAAGAAAGAACTCAAGAAACAACCTAATCTCGAAGCTCAAAGATCTAGAAAAAGAACAACAAAAAAACCCCAAACCAGTAGAAGAAAAGAAATAATAAAAACCAAAGCAGAAATAAATGAAATTGAAACTAAAAAAACAATCCAAAAGATCAATGAAACCAAGAGCTGGTTCTTTGAAAAAATCAATAAAATAGACAAACCCCTAGCCAGGCTCACAAAGGAAAAAAGGGAGAAAGCACAAATAAACAGGATCATCAATAAAAGAGGAGAAATCACAACGGACACAGCAGAAATCAAAAGAATAATCAGTAACTACTATGAACAGTTATATGGAAACAAGTTCAACAATCTAGAGGAGATGGACAAATTCCTACAACTCTACAATCACCCAAAGCTAGATAAAGAAGAAATAGAACACCTAAACAGACCAATTACAAGCAGCGAAATTGAAATGGTAATCAAAAACCTCCCCAAAAACAAAAGCCCAGGACCTGATGGATTTACAAATGAATTCTACCAAACATTCAGAGACGAATTAGTGCCTATCCTTCACAAACTCTTCCAAAAAATTGAGAAGGAAGGACAATACCAAACACGTTCTATGAAGCCAACATTACACTAATACCAAAACCGAACAAGGACAACACAAAAAAAGAAAACTACAGGCCAATCTCCCTAATGAACACTGATGCAAAAATCCTCAAAAAATTTTAGCCATCAGAATCCAACAATGTATCCATAAGATAATTCACCACGACCAAGTAGGATTCATTCCAGGGGCACAAGGATGGTTTAACATCCGAAAATCAATCAACGTTATCCAACACATCAACAAAAAGAAATATAAAACCATATGATAATATCAATAGATGCTGAGAAAGCTTTCGACAAAGTGCAACACCCATTCATGATAAAAGCCTTGAAATTCTTGGGATACAAGGAACATACCTCAACATCATAAAGGCCATCTATGACAAGCCAACAGCCAGTATCATTCTCAATGGTGAAAAGCTGAAAGCAATTCCATTAAGATCTGGAACAAGACAAGGATGTCCACTCTCACCACTGCTTTTCAATATAATACTGGAAGTCCTAGCCAGGACAATAAGACAAGAAAAGACATCCAAGGAATCCAAATAGGAAAAGAAGAAGTCAAACTATCACTATTTGCAGACGATATGATATTATACATAGAGAACCCAAAAACTCCACAGAAAACTAATTCAACTCATCAATCAGTTCAGTAAAGTGGCAGGATACAAAATCAACACGCAAAGTCAGTAGCCTTCCTATAAACAAACAATAAATCTGAAGAAGAAGAAATCAAAAAAACCATCCCTTTTGTTATTGAACAAAAAAAATCAAATATTTGGGAATAAATCTAACAAAAGAGGTAAAGGACCTATACAAAGAAAACTATAAAACACTGTTAAAAGAAATAGAAGAAGACACAAAGAAATGGAGAGACATCCCCTGCTCATGGATTGGAAGAATAAATATTATTAAAATGGCCATCCTTCCAAAAGCAATATACAGATTCAATGCTATTCCAATCAAAATTTCAATGTCATTCTTCAAAGAAATAGAACAATTATTGATGAAATTCATATGGAATCACAAAAAAACCCGAATAGCCAAAGCTCTCCTGAAAAAAAAGAGGGAATGGAGGCATCACACTCCCAGACTTCAAACTATACTACAAAGCCATAATCATCAAAACTGCATGGTATTGGAACAAGAACAGACATACAGACCAATGGAATCGAATAGAAAATCCAGAAATAAACCCACAGATTTATGGTCAACTAATCTTTGACAAAGGAGCAAAGACTATGCATTGGAGCAAAGAAAGTTTGTTCAATAAATGGTGCTGGGAAAACTGGTCGCTACATGCAAAAGAATGAAGCTTGACCACTACCTCACACCATACACAAAAATCAACTCAAAATGGATTAAAGAACTAGACATAAGACCTGAAACCATAAAATATATAGAAGGAAATATAGGCGAAACACTACGTGATTTGCACATCAAAGACATCTTTACAGACACATCACCCAAAGCAGTGATAGTGAAGGCAAAGATAAACAGCTGGGACTACATCAAATTAAAGAGCTTCTGCACAGCAAAAGAGACAATAACAAAAACAAAGAGAAACCCCACCAACTGGGAGAACATTTTTGCACCCAACACTAATGATAAAGGACTGATCACAAAAATCTGCAAAGAGCTGATGAGACTCAACAACAACAAAGAAAATAATCCAGTCAAAAAATGGGCAGAAGAGCTAAAAAGAAACTTCTCTGAAGAGGAAATGCAAATGGCCAACAGGCATATGAAAAAATGTTCAACATCACTTGCCATCAGGGAAATGCAAATCAAAACTACCATGAGATACCATCTTACACCAGTGAGAATGGCACATATTAAAAAAACTAGCAACAACAAATGTTGGCGAGGGTGTGGAGAAAAAAGAACTCTTCTGCACTGTTGGTGGAGTGCAAACTGGTCCAACCACTATGGAAAGCTGTGTGGAGATTTCTGGACCTACTAAACATAGAGCTTCCATATGATCCAGCAATTCCACTCCTAGGTATTTACCCAAAGACACAGAAACATCAATTCCAAAGAACACCTGCACCCCTATGTTTATAGCAGCACTGTTTACAATAGCTAAGCTTTGGAAACAACCCAAATGCCCAAAAATAGATGACTGGATCAAGAAGATGTGGTACATATATACCATGGAATATTACTCAGCATTCAAAAAAGAAAACACATGCAATTTGCAGCAACATGGATGGCGCTGAAGGGATCATGCTCAGCGAAATAAGCCAAAAAGAAAAAGAAAAAATACCGGATGGTCTCACTCATAGCAGGAATCTAGAAAACTTAAATAAGGGACCAGGAAATGAATAACTATAAGAAAGTGAAAATCAAAATCAACAAAAAACTATGAACCAGAGACACTTTTAGGGGGGCGGGGCGGGAGGGAGGGATTGGGGTCAGAATGGGGGCTGCAATTGTATGGGGAATATAACAATAAAATTTATTATAAAAAAAAATAATAATAATA
>NW_023602067.1:0-14951 GCF_014898055.3 Talpa occidentalis
TAATATTAAAATAAATAAATAAATAAATATCTTTAAATCTATGAATTCATAATACTAAGAAACCTAATGGTCCCCTTTGAATGATGGCAGAAAATTAATTCATTATTTTGAAAGCTATTACAGAATTACTTATCTGAATTTTCCAAATAACTTTATTGCACTCCCTGGTAACCAAATAATGGATGACTATAATATGTTTCACGATAAGCGAGTAGCAAAATAAAATCAAAATATTGCCATTTTGTGACTCTTAATGAATGCCTGGATCTACAAAACAGTAAGAGCTGCTACTGTTACTGATGGGGAGACAGTTGATGTTAAACACCTTGGGATAGAACTATACAAATACTGCCTGTGAAATGGTCTTGCTACAGAACTGAACCTACCTCTATAGATCTAACCACCATTTCACAAGAAATACATATATTTACATATATATATATTCTATAAAAATACATATATTTCCAAATATTCACTGGGTTATTGTTACATATAGACTCCTAGAAGTGGGAATTGTGACAGAAGGACATGTTGAAGACATTAGGTGACTGTTACCAGGAAAATCTAGCTGATGGGAATCTTTATGGATAATGACCTGATCTCTTTAAAAATAAATTATAAGGGGTAAAAAGGATGAGAGAGAAATTCAACAGTTTAATAGGACACTTGAAAGATACAGTCAAGTAAACAAATTGACTCAAGTAAACAATTATGAAACAAAATTAATGAGAGAATTTCAAAAATTTGAACTCGATAGAAGATTTGGTGGTTTTAGAGAATTCTTTCAACACTTTTCACACTGGAAATAGTGTTATGTCACATTTTTAAAAGTCCCTTTCTATTTAGATGTATATGACATTTTTTATGACATAATATCTAGGATTTGCTTCAAAATGATGATTTGGGAGAAGAATGGGTAGGGACAGAGATTAAAATCAAACTGTCCATCAGATGACAATGTTGAAACTCAGTTATGCATGCAAAATGATTTATTATACTATTCTCCTGTTTTTTGCAGATGTTTGAAATGGGTTTAAATCACATTTATGAGAAAGAACCCAGAATATGGAATACAATACCCTGGATAGTATATTACTTGTTGTAGAGGACATTAGAATTCAGGTTTCATATCCCCTTTCTATTACACATAACATGTAATTTTTGCCTCAATGGAACCTGAAAGGAGGCAGAAATGACATACCCTTATCTCCAAGAAGCTAAGGCACTGTCCTATAATCTAGGTTTAGCCATCTGTTTCCTCTCAGCAGGGACTCTGAACCTTGGTGAGTGTCACTAAGAAACAAGTAACAGTGCCCAGTATCCAGTAGTGTGGCCTTTAGTCATGGTAGTGTGGTAAGCAGATAGATCCTAACTAGATAATCCTTACTACCTGGCTTTTCTGTTTCCTTTGTGCAGCTTCTATTGGTTTCTGCTTACTTTCTGAATCTGCTTCTCCAGAGTTATTCTTTGGACTTGCCAACAGCCTAATAAATTCCTTTTCTCTTTAAGTTAGTCTGAATCAGTTTTCTTACTTAAACATATATTCCTAAGTGTTATCTGAATAAAAAGTAAAGTAGGACTATAATAATGTAAATGAAAGTATGCTTTAAAAATAAGCACTATATAAACTGTGTGGTAATGTATTTACAGAAACACACACACACATATACATATCTACATGTATAACAGATACAATAAAATGTATTGTACAGAGCACTTTATAGTTTACGAAGCTTTTAAATTGATTTCTTGTTATCGTTATTGTTAAAATAATGACAATAATAAAGAGTTAAAGCATAAGGAGGAATTCACTTTTTGGATAACAACCACATTTTAAATCTTATAACACTATTAGAATAATAATATTGGTTTGCCTACAGCACTTGATCACTATGTGCATTAAATAGGATAATTGTAGGGAAACAATTTTGACATTACAGAGGAAATGCATTTCCACTGACACTTAGTTGATATAGAAGCCAAGAAGAACATAGACGAGGGCTCAGGGATCTCTAATATCTGGTGATTATGCAATTTGTAAAGTCTACTCCTCCTATGTCCATAGCTTCTTTGCGCTCTTCATTTTACCTATGCAATAGCCACTGAAATTTTCCCAGGATGTGGGGAGACACTTGATTCTCCAAGGCTAAGAAAATTTATGAGAGGGGAAGAAAACTGGCAGACTCGGGCAACAGAATGATATCATGGATTTCGAATAAAGTCATTCCGAAACCTCAAATACAAATTTCTGCTTGATTGAACTACTAAATAAGGATATCCAGATAAGGAGAACCTTGACAGATTCCTTCATGACAAAAGGTGGAGCCAGCCAGCTAGTCTTCCTCCTGTTTTAGATGTTCAGGTGCAGGGGCAGGATCATTCATAAGGAGAGATCTTAACACTAAATCAGATCTTCTGATAAGGAAAAGCAAAAGCAGTTAAAAGTTGCTACTGGGGCTTTGATAGTCTGGGTGAGCCAAAATAACAGCAATGATCCAGCCTTTGGAGAAGGCAGAAAAAGGTCAGCTAGACTGGATGATGTAAAAGCTATTTGAGGCATCATAAGAGCAGACTGTATTCTAAAAAGACAGATGATTATCAATGTTCCAAGACAGACTCTAAAATGCCAATAAGAAACATTCAGACAAGGAGTCAGTGATGCAGATATGACCAAGTGGATGTTCAACGTGTCTGGTTGACTATCTTCTCTGTGATACATTCCAAAGGGTTCCATCTAGTCAAGAGTCAACCACAGCCAGGGCAAGATGGAGAGGAGGTTGCTTTTGTCTTACTGCCTGCTCTGGACCCCCTGGGTTGGGCATTGGCAGCAGCAGTTGTGCTGACACTATTTCCCTCCCCTTCCTAACTCTGTGGTTTCCATTCCAGAAAGGTGGGGAGAGCTGCTATTTATATTAAATAATTTAATTTCAGGGAGGGATAAATATACTTGTAGCCTCCTCACATCATAACATTTTACACCACTGCAGCCTCATACACCCAGTGTCAACTCTCTCAATAATATCTTCCCCTTGTCCTTGATTTAATCTTGTGTTACATGAAATTGACATAGGGAAACTGATCTGTAAGACAAGGCATTTAGATGTTAACTTGTAAAGCATAAAAGAAAAACACTAATAACCACACAAGCATCAATATTGGAGATGACCAGTTACTCTGTATCCCTTTAGAGGAACCAACTAGTCCTGCCTTCTGTTTTCAGCTCTGTCAGCCAACAGATTGCAGGGTCTCTGCTTAAAAGTCACCTTTCCTTCAACTCCAATGCCCTGTACCCCTGTCAAGTAAGAGGAAAGAAATGGAGGGAGGTGGGGAGGAAGGTCAGGTACCATTTCATACCCTGAACACAAACTACCCAAAGAAGCATTAACATGTATTTGAAAGCCTTCCCTACGCCCACAATCAGAACAGATTTCGAGTCCAGGGGTGGAAAAGCCAGAACTCTCCCACCTCCATGATTGACTCACATACATGTTGGAAGCAGAGTTCACAAATCTAATTCCTTTCTCCATTCCCAGACATTTTTACCCAGTAGAAAGCATAAGTGACTAGAGGCCATTCTGCCTGTTCAGCCAACTCCTGGCAGAAGCTCCTAGTGAAAAATAATATGTTTGGGGTAAGCATTTATCTAGGAGTGGTGCTGAAGTGAGATGGTGAGGACGTAAATGGTGAATAAATGACTGGTGTAGAAAGAGCTGGAGAAATGAAGGTGATTATGCAGGCACTGTCTTCTATGAATATATTAGCTCCCCAATAAGCCCATGTATTTTGACTACCTCCAAAGCATTTTCTCTGGGTTTCAGTGAATACAGGTGTCTGGAAGTATTTTTTAAGCACAGCTTCAGACAAGTTGTTCCTGCTGCTGGATTACAAAGCCCTAATATTAAGTCTGGCTGACAAGTCACCTGCCAGCCACTGCAGGTGAGATGTTTGGGGGAGGTGCCTAGTTTCCCTATAGGACAGGCAAGACTATTCATGGCCAGCTGACTGCCCATTGGGGAGGAAGGTCCCAGGAGGTTAGAGTGGAGGGGAGGGTGTATCTAAGCTGGAAACCTTGAGTAGAAACTGATGATGCCAGATACAGACCACTAAGGGACCAACGGGGCAAGAGTAGAGTCACCAGGGGGTACCAGACATATGTCAGGGTGGTCTACATGAAGGCTGGCAGTAAGGAGGAACATCTCAGATGATTTCCAGAACACCCAGGTGCAAGGTCTGGCAAGCCTGCAGTGTATGAGTATGCCAGTGCCCCACTGAAAGGACAGTGGGACCATCCTGGGAAAAACCACAGCTTGAATGTTGAATCTTTCATGAGGTTAGGGCCGCTCCCTGGATAGAGGAGTGAGTGTCCCTCTAGGGTAAGACCTAAGATCCCCTCACTATGGCTGACATCAACTCTCCCACACCCCACATCCAGACAGCAATTACTAAAATCCTCTTCTTGAAGAATATATCGATCCTCTCCCATATTCCTATCAGCCCTGATCACATACACACAGCCATGGACACTCAGAATCAGTCTGTGGTCCTCAACCTTGACCCCATTTTTCCATGCCAAACTCATTCACCCTTTGGGGAGCTGAGCCAAGTCCTGTCAGTGAGAAAACATACTCACCCTGATCCCAAGTTCGACATTCTCGCCTCCGTAGACCTCCATGCCTTCGTCCAGTAAGCCGATCTCCTGGAAATACTGCCGGTCCACAATGAAGCAGCCAATGAGTGCAGGGCTCCTGCAGAGGTGTGGGGAGATGGGCCAATGGTTAGCAAAGGGGCTTGTCTCCTGGGGCACGCAGACGGAGTTTAAGCAGAGGAGCATTCTACCAGGAGGACCTGTTCTCTCCCTTCCTTTGCTATCAGAGGTAGTGTGGACCTTGTTCTCCAAGTGGCCCTCCAGGGTCCACCCTCACCAACCACTCAGGGAGGCTCTCATCAGGTCAGAGGCAGACAGCTCCTGTCCTGGGGCTGGCTGTGATTTTTGGTGGTGCAAACATGCGCGTGTGCGTGTGCATGTGTGTGTGTGTGTGTTAGCCCAGAGACGTGGAGGTCAGTCTCTGGTTTAGATCAAATGCCTGTATTTCTAGCTTCCCTGACCTCTGAACCCTGAACTTGCATGGTCAGTCTGTTTCTGCCAATTTTCCTGCCCTTCCTCACTTTGTGTTCTGCATGCTTTTTAAAACACTTCTAGGGCCTCCCCGGTGGCGCAGCGGTTGAGCGCTGGGTTGCGAAGCTGCCCGCAGCCTCTGCAGTGCCGGTTCGAACCCCGGCCACTGGGTGAGGGTCCCACATGGCGCGCAGACCTCTCCTGCCGCCCGCTGCTCCCCTCAGCAGTGTACTTTGTCATTCTGCCTGCTCTGTTCTCCCCTCTGATTCTGGTGAATTCTCTCACCCTCCTGCACTTCTGACTGTACCCAGTGCTTGTATAAATAAATAAATTAAAAAAATCTTAAAAAAAAAAAAAAAGCACTTCTAATTGGCTCCATTTGAAAGGATTAGCTTTAGATAATGTGATAAATAATTTGGATTTATCTGTAGGTAAAGAAGTGTCAACAAAGAATCTTAAGTGGGACAGTGATGTGAACAGATCTGTGTTTTTAAAAAGAACACTTTGGCAGCAGTGGGTGATTGACTGGAGGAGACTGGGTAAAAACTGAAAATGCCAGGTGGGAAGCTTGTTGCTATAACCCAATGAGAAAGGATAAGGACTTGGAGCATCAGGAATGAAGAAAGGGTTTGTCTAAAGACATATTTTGATGTCCTATTCTTAACATATTTCAAAACAGATGAACTTTGAGAGTGAAGGAGAGAGGGAGAAATCCGGACGCCAGCTGGCTCTCAGACTGGAGTAGTCCCGGCAGCTGTTTAGTAGGGGTTGTAGAGAAAAGACGATCTCCAGATGCCTGTGGGACACTAGGGGGCAATATCCTACAGGCAGGGCATTGGTAGACAGCCTGGGACTGGAATTCAGCTGGGGTCTTAGGCTGGAGCATCACCTAACATCTGGTAACTGGCCCAGGAACAGGAGACCTTACTCAGTGAGGGTGTAGGCGAGGAACTAACTGGCTGTGTGCAGACACCTGATCCAGGATGTCACAAGGAGCCATTCACATGAGGTGAATCAGCATCAGAGCATGTGCGTACTTCTCTGCTGAGAGCATTAACTCATACAAACAAATTTGTATTGTTCCACTGCACACTGCTACCATTTCTAGCCCTTGCAGCATCTTATCAGCTGGTGGCTAAGCATGTGGAGGGAATGAGAAGGCAAAGGAAGCATCCTTAGCAATGAGAAAACTGTCAGTCACATATTTTGCAGTTCATTTCTTTTTTTTTTTTTTTTAAATTATTATTTTTTTTTATAGAGGCATGTTTTATTTATTTATTTGTTTGTTTGTTTGTTTTGTTTGTACATGCACTGGGTACAGTCAGAAGCGCGGGTGGGTGAGAGAATTCACCAGAGCCAGAGCAGGGAGCAGAGCAGGCAGAAGGACCGAAGTACACTGCTGAGGGGAGCAGCGGGCGGCAGGAGAGGTCTGCGCGCCATGCGGGACCCTCCTCTGGTGGCCAGGGAGCAACCAGGAATCGAACCGGCGCCGCAGAGGTCACCGGCAGCTTCGCAACCCAGCGCTCAACCGCTGCGCCACCAGGGAGGCCCTGCAGTTCATTTCTTTTGGAGATTGTTGATGCATGAGGTTGCTCAGGCCTGGAGTCCCTGTCCTTTCTCCTTTCAAATCAAATTTTATTCTGAATGGGCTCACCTTTCATAGACTGCAGGCACCCAATGTGGTCATTCCAACACAATTCACCATTGCTACAGCAGGTTGAGTTCCTAGGGGTAGGCCCTTGACCTGGCCTTGGGGGAGTGCTATGGCAGTGTGTCTTTAGCCTCTCTGAGTCTCCGATTCCATAGCTATGAAATGGAATCAATGATGATCTCTCAAGACTTAAAATAAATAATGCAAAGCATTTGCAAGCCTCTTAGACATAACTGGCACTCAAAAGATCATTTTTAAAAATGCACTTGAACAGTGAAGAAGCCCAGAGACTCCCCTCTCTAAATGCATGGTGATTTAAAAACACCAGCCAAGCAGAGTAGGGTCTCAGTCTTTTCTTGGACATTCCGAAAACGTTGAGCATGACAGTAAAGTCCCAGGACAAGCAGGAAGGGGTCTCCCTCGAATGACCAGACCCAGTCAGGGAAAGAAAATGGTCTACAGTTACTCTGGGGTGAGCACAGATCACCTGTGCTATCTGTTACTTACTAACCAGTTAGGGAATTAAGTGGGCTGTGTTAGCCTGAAAATGTTATAAATTTATACCTTCTCAAATTCCCAAAAGGATTAGAAATAGCTTTTAGGAAAATGGAAAACACATTGAAAAGTAAAATAGATAAATGTCTGGAAAGACTAAAGTTCACAACCAATTGGGGTCCTGTTAGAATGCTTTGATAGTCCAAGATGCTCCTTCATGGTTCTTCAAGTAGATCTACAAAGCTGACTCTGAGATTCCTGGTGGCCAAGATGAATATGAACACATATGGTCTTAGAAATAAGATTTTTACAGGGGCTTCCTTGGTGGCACAAGGGGTTAAGACACACCACTATGGAGCTGTCCGCAGCCACTGCAGCACAAGTTCAATCCCTGGCCAGGGACCTGACCCACATGGTGCAGCAGACCTCTCCTGTCTCACCCACTGCTCCCCTCAGCAGTGTATTTCAGTCAGTCTGCCTGTTCTGTTCCCTACTGTCTCTGGTGAATCCTCTCACCTCCGACATCTCTGGCCTGTACCCCAGTTCTTGTATGCATAAATAAATAAATCTTTAAAAAAAGAAATAAGATTTACAGTTCACATGTAGCAATGTCATCCATACTCATTTTTCAGGGATAGTAAAGCTTTCTTTGATGAGTAGTCTGAAAGAAATTTCTTAGGTTGGTCTTATTCATAAGGTCACTTTGGGAAATAGTGAATAACTATCTCAAAGACATCTCTTTAGAATGCAATGGAAGAAATCACTGGGATTTTTTTCCCCCAACTTACAGCACATATGGGCAAAGCACTTAAGTATAGCTCCAAGGAAACAGGAGCTGAGGTGGGCTAGATAAATTTTATAACCCACAGCATTCTGTGGGGCTGTCTTCATCTAGAGATAAAACCAGGAAGGTTCTCCTCCAAACCTTCCAAAATTATAATTTCTCTCAGTCAAATTTTTGGTTAAAAAAATCATTGATGAAAAATTTGAAGTTGAGATGATATTTTCTATCAAAGAACTAACTAGAATGCAGGCTTCCTGATTAAGACCAGGTGGTTAGCAGAGATGAGCAGAACAGACGTTGCAAATACCAATGCATTCTTCTCCAAGAACATTCATACCTGACACTATTTCTGTCCAAAAGACCTGGGGGCAGAACCCAGACACAACAGGTCTGAGCACAGCTGGGGGGTATCTCAGGGATGACAGAAAGACACAGAAACTGGTGGCCTGAGTTTGGACTCTGCCTCCACTGCCCGAAGTCTTTGGCAGGCCCATTCTCCTTCATCAGCCTTGCTTTCTTCCTCTAGTGACACAGGGACAAACTGGTACTGGCTTCTGGTGTGGATCAAATGAGACCATGTGTGTAACAAGCATTGCACACAGTGACTTCCCAACAAATATTTAGCAACACTAAACTGTGGTGGGGGCCTACAGGTAGCAGAGACAAAGATAGGAAAGCTAAACAGAATTTTCTTCCACCTGTTTTAAATACGAACATAGTTTTTTCTTCTGGCAAGGAAAAATGTAATCTTCAGATAATAATCACCCACTTTCAATTAAATTTTTCATAATCTATCTCCCTCATGGAACATAAAGCAACATCAGCTTCTAATCTCTTCTTTCATTCCAGGAATGGTCCCCTAGGCCACCTTCTGGTGTCTGTGTATTTAATGGGCAGGACTTTGCAGGGAACATAAAGGCACCTGATCTGTGATTAACACAGGCAGAAATAAGGGCTTGGTGGCGAAGGCTATTTCAGGAGTTCTGACCCATAAAACAGAGTCTGCACAGGAAAGTCATTTAGATGTCAATGAAGGCAGCAGCAAAGACAGAAAGAGTCTGGTATCTATAAAACACAGTGTGGACCCTACAAGATGAGTTCAAATATCAGCCAGGTGGGCTACAGCTTCTGTGGGGTTGGTCTTTCCTCTTGCCCCTCCAGCCTCTGTGCCTGGGGCTGCCCTCTCTCTGCCCTTCTTCCAAAACCTCTGACCTACCTCTCTGTACATGAACTCACGCTACGGGTGAGTGAGTAAATGGGTATGTGGGTGCCCCTGCCCCAACCTTGCAATCTCCTACTTACTCTTAAAAATAAGAGCAAATGCTACACCCTCTTAAAGAGTTCCCCCATGTTCCGTGGAGTTCCCACCTACATGGTGTAGTAATTTGTCATTCCAATTTTTTTTTTGTCTGTCTTCACTAGATTCCAGGGTTTTGAGGGAAGGAATGAGTCTTTTTTTTTTTTTTTAAGATTTCTTTTTTTAATTTATTTATACAAGAGCTGGGGTGAAGGCCAGAGGCATGGGAGGGTGTGAGGATTCACCAGAGACAGAGCGGGGAACAGAACAGGCAGACTGATGAAATACACTGCTGAGGGGAGCAGCGGGCGAGACAGGAGAGGTCTGCCACACCATGTGGGCATCTCCCCTGCCGGCCGGGAATTGAACCCGCGCTGCAGAGGCTGTAGACAGCTTCACAGTGCTGCGCTCAATCCGTGCCCCACAGTGATATGAGGACATGAATAACTCTGAGCCCCTGTGTGGATTCTAGTGGCCATGATTTTTTTTTTAAAGATTTATTTATTTTTATACAAGAGCTGGGGTACAGGCCAGAGGCGGGGTGGGGAGGATGAGAGGATTCATCAGAGACAGATCAGGGAACAGAACAGGCAGAAGGACCAAAATACACTGCTGAGGGGAGCAGCGGGCACGACAGGAGCGGTCTGCCATGCCATGTGAGAATCTCCCTGGCCGGCTGGGAATCAAACCCGCGCTGCAGAGGCTGTGGACAGCTTCACAGTGCTGTGCTCAACCCGCTGCACCACTGGGAGGCCCTAGTGGCCATGATTCTTTCAAAGAGATCATCAAAGCCTGGAGCAGTGACTTAAGTTTACTCATAAATCCTTTCCATGCCCCGGCCCCATCTGACCATGCTGCCATGGGACTGGAGTTAGAGGAACGAAGGTTGGATGGGGAAGGAAGCCCTTGCTGCGAGGCAAGGCCAAGAGAGCCATGGGTAAGGAGGCTTTACCTGATCGGGGCAGTGGAGTTCTCAAGCTTCCACCAGGCCTTGGGGGGGTTGAGGTAGCGGCACCACAGCTCCCAGTCAAAGCCTTGGGCAGCCAGAGGGTACTCTTCTATCTCAAAGTTGTCATATTTGATGTTGTCAAAGGATGGTGAGATAATCCGCTTCCGGTTCTCCTTGATGCGGGTGAGGACAGGCTCAGCCCTGAGCAGGAAGGGGCGAGAGAAGAGTAAGTGCTTCTAAGGTGGACAAACATCAGACTGGCCACTTCAAAGCTCCTCCCCCCGCTGAGAGAGGAAGGAACACCTGGCCAGGGGACAGCTGTTCTGCTCCTGGGAAGGGTACCAGCTCGCTGCCCCCCAACCTAATCTCCCATACTTCTGTGTTGGCAAGAGTCCTGGCTACCCTTCAGCCCATGCCAGGCTGAGCTGATTTTTAGCGCCTTAGATCCTTGTGTCTGCTCACTTTCCCTTTTCCCACTAGAAGGAAAATCAAGACTTGAAAAAGAAGAAAGGAACAGATCTGAGGTTCTGTGGGAAGCTTTCAACTTGGGCTTTGATTTTGCTAAACTTCAGAGTAGCAATCTGGAGGAAAAGACAGAGGTTGGCAGAAACAGGGAGATGAGAACAAACCTATTTTCACCAGCTCCGTGACACCATTGCACCCCCACAACCCTTCTTCCCCACTCCCAAAGGAGAGTGGGAGAAAGTGGTCAGAGCTTTCCCAGGGAGCCCCTGTGGGTACCAGGCAAGAAATATGTTGGCAGACAGGAATGATCAGCTTCTCATTAATAATGCATTTGGTGCATAATTGTTTATTCAAATCAGCTTGAAATAGTAAGTGCCCCTCTCCTCTTCTGGCCATAAATTCAGTGAAAATGCTTTTTTAAATAGTTACAAATGGCAAACAGGGACTTCAACTATAAAAAATGGCTGCATTGCTGACATAATTCTGGCCTGTTATATAAAAGTATGCCTGAATTTAGCCATGCTGGGTGAGTGCCTGGCTACTCCTTCCTGCTAAAGTCCCTGCTCACCTCACTCTAGGGAGGCAGAGGATGGTACCTGGTGCTGGGGGAAGAGGGCAGACCCTAGCCCCATCAGGCACAGTGGTTTGCAGTGTGGTACATTCAGTTATTCCCAGGGTTAGGCCCCCAGCGCCTAGGCTCTCTGTAAAACCACACACAGCACACCCTCCAGTCCCTTGGCCCTGCGGGGATGCTGACACCAGTTCCCCCATCCCAGAGCAGTGGCAGTCACAGAGACCTTGAATCTGTTTTCTTTCCCCACCCTGCACTTAAGCAGCCATAACCTGAGAAAGAAAGGACTAAGATCTAATTTCAGCAGTAGATGCTACCTCTGGTCTGGCCTCTGGGGGAAGCCAGGGCACCTTTGACATCAGCGAATTTAGCTCCCTTTGCCCACTTGGTGTTGGCCCTCTCTGGGTGGTTTCTGCTTCATGTCTGGTCCAGCTCTCCCTCTCCTGGGGCTTGCCACCCTATCCATAGTGGAACTGGGACTCTGATTTGCTCTTGCATTTACTCCATCCCAGATCTTGTCTTCTAGAGGACCACGTCAGGTGAAGTCACCCCTTTAGACACTGTGCTTTCCTGTTGACCCTTGGGTCTGCCCCCCAACCCCACTCCAAAGCACAAGCTCCACTGCCTAGGTTGCTCACATGCCCAAGTACCTTTGTTCCAGAATTCTCTCCTTTTCCTACATGGCTCAGATTCTACCATGCTTTGCTCCCATTTGAGCCAAAGCCCCTAGGGCCACACTGGGAGTCCTCCTGTCTACTGAGGGCACTTACCAGCCCACATTGAACTCCACATGGGCATCAAAGAGTGCCACCACGGGGGCAGTGGCAGCTCTCCAGCCACTGACCCTGGAGCGGATCAGGCCTTCCTGCTTGCTGTGGCGCACGACTTTGATGAAACCAGGCTTCTGGCCGTTCACCTTGTCCACATACTCTGTCAGCTTCTCCTTCAGTTCCTCTGTTAGGGAGAAAATATATAGTTAGCATAATGGGGGTGAGGTATGGACTGGGAGAATCCACATAATCCTAGTGAACAATCTACCTAGAGCGATATGTAAATTTAATGCAATCCCCATCAAAATACCAACAATATTCTTCAAAGAAATTGAACAAAAAATAGTGAAATTTATATGGAGCTATAAATAACAACAGCAATTTGAGGGGAAAAAAAGGAGAGAAATGTGTTATCTGACTTTAAAATATACTATAAAGCAGCAACAATTAAAACACTATGGTATTGGCATAAAAACAGTCACATGGGTCAATGGAACAGAAAGTTCAGAAATAGAGCCATATATACACATCAATACTTAATTTATGATAAAGGAATCATGACTAGGGAAAGGAGAGTCTCTAACAAAGGGTGCTGGGAAAACTGGACAGCCTGTGTTAAAGAATGAGGTTGGATCACTCTCTAACTTCACACACATAAACAAATTCCAAATGCATTAAACATTTAGATATAATACCTACAACAATTAAAATATAGACAGGATTTTTTATTTATTTATTTATTTATTTATTTTTGCACCAGGGACCTTTCTTTGCTGGAGACTGTGTAAACCTAGCTGAAGGCTCACCGAGGAGACAAAGGTAAGCTGGGAGGCTTGCCCATGCCGGGCGCCTTCTAGCCTGCAGTTCCAGCCCAGAGGGGAGCAGCACCACCGCTGGGGCAGACCGGGCGTGCAGGGGAGCACGTTCCCACATCGCCATTTTGCAGCAGGGACCTTTCTTTGCTGGAGACTTGTGAACCCAGCAGAAGTTCCCCAGAGGAGCCAGTGGTGAGCTGGGAAGGTCGCCCAAGATGCCGGCCAGTACCAGCAACACACTGTCACAAGGAATACGGCAAATTAGAAAACAGGCAGTAGGGAGTAGAAAAACCACATGCAACCCAGCAACTCCTCAGCAAAAAAGCACACGGCAAAAAGAAAACCATCTACCAGATTGCAACGACAGTAACTTGGAAGAACTTCTGAGCCTTCCAGATAGAGAATTTAAAATTGCTGTGATTAAAAAACTGACAGAAGTCATAAAGGAAAACAATGATAAGGGGAAAATAATTAATGACCAGAAGAATGAAATTGAGTCCCTAAAGAGGGAAGTAAAAGAAATGCAGGAGATCAAAGAATTAATGGAGACGCTAAAGAACTCTGGGAAAAGCAATGAAAGCAGAATAGATGAAATGGAAGAACGAATAAGTACTCTTGAAGACACAGAAATAAAAAGAACTAAAACAGAAAAGGAAGGAGAAGTACGAAGGAAAAAGAACGAAGAAAGACTTTGGGAACTATCTGACTCCATGAGGAAAGGAAATATAAGAGTTATAGGAATCCGGAAAGGGGCGGAGCAACATGGCGGCGAGGAGACGCTGCGAGTAAGATCTCCCATTAAAAAAAGTTAATAGGGAGGAAAAGCGGCAGGTCCCAGTGAGAACTGGGACACGGAAGATAAACGGACGACTCCAGCAAACTGCCCGAAGAAGAAAGTGGCCATAAAAGAGGACTAGAAGGGAGGGAAGCGCAGAACCCTGCTCCCCTCCCCCGCCCACAGAGGCAGCACTCTCCGACCGGCAGAGAGGAGGAAACAACAAACCAAAACGGCCAACAAGAAAAACGGACACAGCAAGCGGGACTGTGAGTGGAAAGGAACTATTGCAGCCACCACCCCGTGAACGGGAGCTGAGGCGAACCCTGCAGGATCCGCCGCGGAGGTGAGCTCCAGGCGCCATTAAAGAGAGCCCCGCCCAGGAGGAGGCCAGCCCCAGCACACAGCCCCAGCCGCCCGGTAAGCTTGCGCGGAAAGTGGCGCGGATCCAGACCGGATCGCAGCTGCCCAGGTCCCCGCGCCTGCGACCTAGGCTTGCGGGGAGACGGCGGAGGCCCTCCCTGAGTGAGCAGGAACAAGGCGCCCAGGCAGGGGAGCGGGATTCAAAAGGCGCCATTCCCGCGCCACTGATCTAGGCTACAGCCCGCGTCCTGGAACTGAGGGCTTTGGAACTGAGACCCGGGGCACGAAATTAGGGGCGTGGGTTCCCCACGACGGTGGGGCACAAGGCAGACACAGCACCCCAAAGCCGTTGAGGTGTACCCTACCATCCCCGCTCTGCTCCCTGTCCCACGGGGTGGAAAATCAGCTCCCCAAGGGCTCCAGGAGAGATCTCTGGCGCCACCTAGCGACTTGACCCCAGCACAGGCTACTGAAGGAGCTAGTGGCCAGCTGGGGAGTGAGCCCACACCTGGCTCCTTCCGAACAAGTAGTCTGAGCCCACGGGAGAGAGGAGCACCCACAGCCGGGGCAGACCAGGCGCGCAAAAGAGTGTGCCTGAGACCAGACGCGCAGGGAGTGTGTCCCACATCACCATTTTAGAACAGGGACATTTCTTCAGTAAAGACTACCTGCAGAAGGCTTCCTCAGGAGCCAGAGGTGAGTGGGGGAAGTTCGCCCACGCCAGACCCCCTCTGGCCTGCAGTCCAAGCCCAGAGGGGAGCAGGACACCAACCGCCGGGGCAGACCAGGCGCACAGGGGAGTGTGTCCCACATCGGCATTTTAGAACAGGGACCTTTCTTCATTAAAGGCTGCTTGAAACTGACAGATGACTCCTGGAAGAACCAGAGGGGAACAGAGAA
>NW_023602068.1:0-14939 GCF_014898055.3 Talpa occidentalis
AAGCTACTATAAAAAGTGCTGTTATTAAAAATGTTTACAGCATGTTTCCTTTCATATTTGTGTTCTTGTGTTCTTTAGGTAGATACCTAGGAGTGGAATTGTGGGGTTGTATAGCAGATGCATTTTATTTCTTTTGAAGAATCTCCATGCTGCTTTCTAAAGGGACTGGCCCAGTCTATATTCCCACCAATAGGTATAAGAGAGTTCCTTTTTCTCCGCACCATCATCAACACTTGTTATTTTTGTTTGTTTTTATTTTTTAAATATGGACCATTCTTACCAATGTGGAGTGGTATCTCATTGTTGTTTTGATTTGCATTTCCCTGATGACAAGTGATTATGAATATTTTTCCATGTGCCTGTAGGCCATCTATATATCTTCTTTGGAGAAGTGCCTGTTGAGCTCTTCTGCCCAGTGTTTTTCATTGAGTTGTATGAGCTCTTTGTAGGTCTTCAATATCAGTCCCTTGTCAAGATTGATGAAATGAGAATCCTTGTTTTCTGTATTCTCATGACACAAAGGAACTATTGCAGCTTTACTATATATGGAAAGATTTATATCTGAGAGGCAGTCTTCCTTCCATTTGGCAAGGGCACTTGGCATTACTAACAAAAATGTTGTGACTATTGGCCAGAATTGTTCATAATACTAATGGTTTTCTCCCACTGAGGGGAAAAAAGCCATTCAGTTTTATATACCTATAGATATGGATTGATACAGAAAAGATTTATAATTTAACTCATGGGTTTAGAGCTTCACATGCACATTACTATATATTTTGCCATCTTATGCTTTGAGTAAATGACAATTTCTATTCATAAATATTTGTAAAAGTTCCAGTGTAGTATAGGACACTTGGACATTATACACTTACAACCACATAAGAAGGACCTCTAATAAAGTTAATATCAGTAATGGGTCTGAGTTTATTTGCAGTTAATATCACCAGAAAAATTGAGTTTAGATATTAATCACAATATTTTCAACACAAAGCAAATTCAATTATAGTACAGTCAAACATTCCAACCATTAAAACCACTAGTTGTAAGCTTACACATGTTCTTTTTCATGGGGGATATCAAGAATATTCATTATCTGTACTCTTAATGGACTCCCATTTTACTGTCCCTGCTTTTCCTTTCTCAATCTAAAGTCAAACTGAGAAGCGGGATAACGAAAGTTAACACATTAAGTGTAAAGTTCCTGGAAGCAACCAAAGAAATTACTGAGCAAAAAATAGTCCTTGGGGCATACCAGAGATACCACTGAATGCATAAGAAGTAAACAAGAACTTGTGCTTCTGGGCTTCCATCTTCGCCTGTGAAATATCCATACCATATGTACTGTCAGTTTCCTAATACCTCTAGCCTTGAACTAAGCATTCTCATATCTCCACTTGGATGCTGTAATCCACCCCAGCACCAGGTCCCCTCCTTCCTCACACTAATAGCTTGATGAATCTTTCTCATTTTTCCAGACATTAGCCTTTGAGTTAGTTGACCATCTTTCATCTCTGCTTCATCTCTGTTCTTTCTTCCCTCTTTGTTTTTCTTACCTTTCAATATTAGATCTTTTAAGATCCTGTATAAAAAGGCTTACTTTCTCTATGGCTTGAATTTTCTTAGTCTACTCCCTTGCAAGACTCCGAATCCTTTTCTTGCCTTTTTACTTGCTTTGCTTCAGCTATAATTATTTATATTTTAAAGTTGTCCTTCTCTGATACCTATTTTCCATCTCCCTTTCTCTAATCTGTGAATGTCAACTTTATAACTACATTGAAAACCCAGACATTTGTATAGAGGTTGTATGACAAGTGGTGCATGGCAGAAAATTGCCCAACTTCATTGTGAGAGTAACAGTTTACATATTTGTTCTTCCCAAAGGGTTCATTTAAAAGAAACATCATTTTTTCCCTACCATTTCACCTGACCTGAGTAGTTTTTTTTTTTAATATTTATTTATTTATGCATACAAGAACTGGGGTAGGCCAGAGGTGGCGCGGGGTGGGGGGGGGAGTGAGAGGATTCACCAGACACAGAGTGGGGAACGGAACAGGCAGATTGACTAAAATACACTGCTGAGGGGAGCAGCAGGCAAAACAGGAGAGATTTGCTGCGCCATTTTGATGTTAGTTTCCTGGCCAGGGATCGAACTCTAGCTGTGGTGGCTGTGGATATCTTCATAGTGCTGAGACTTAACTCCTTGCACCACCAGGAGGCCCCTGACTTGAGTAGTTTATACTCTGGCTCAAGCCAGTAAGTTGATTAGAGACACATCAGAGAAAATTTAATTAGTTATTAGGATGAATAATAATATATTCATTAGAATGAATATTTTAGGAATATAAAATATATATATAGGGACAGAGCAGTGAAATATAAATGAAAATATTATAAAACTTAAAGGGAAGACCCTTTAATGGCCTAATTATCTGATTAGGTCAATGGGTAGTGTCTATTCTTGTTACAATAACTCTTTGGCTTCCAACTTGGATGGGTTTACATGGGACAACAAAATGGGGAACTTTTCCCCTGCCACTCAAGCAGAGTGCAGCAAGATTACATTTGTTGGTAGAACGTGCAAGTCACTGCCAAAGGGAGAAATTTTTGGAAGTTTGTCATGGTAAATCAATGTATTTGTCATGGCTTAAAGAATGGCAGAAGATACATGAAAACCTGATGCTGATTGCTTGGTTACAAATGACTTGCAGATGTTAAATGTGTTTCCCAATAAAAAATAAGACAAAATGCCAGGCTGCCTGGCAAGAAGGAACCAAACACCTGCCTAAAAACAATGAGAATAAAAATAAGTAGCAACAACCTAGATATTTCTGAAACTTCCTTCCTAAAAATCAACAATAGTTCCTTCCACTTTTTTTCATATGAATTACAAATTCCTAGAATGCATGTAGAGTGTATTCTCATCATTTCTTTCTCAGAACATGAGATGTATTCATGTTTGCAATGTTTGTAAAATTGTGATTTCTAGGAGGCCTGGTTCTAATTCTCTCATTTCTATACCAATCACAGAACCCTCCTTTACAGTGGAGAAGCAGGGCCTGGGATCAGGCTCCAAATGACTAACAGCTGCTTTTTGCTCTTAAAGTCCATTCTAGAAATTCAGGAAAATTTCATGTGACAAATGTTGCTGAGATAGACCCTCTGGTTCTTTTACCAATTTGAGATAAAGATCAACTCTTCAGTTGAATCTTCTCAAAAACATATCAACCAATTCCTAGGTGATGGCTCACCTGAAATTAAAGAGCTATGGGTCACCCATTGCAAAAAACAAGCTTAGTTCTCAGGTCAAGATGCAAATACCCAGTTACCTTCTAGAATAATCAGAGCTCAATTTTGTATTTGTAGGCAAGTCTAACGAATGAATTAGTCAAAGGATTGGCAGACTCTGAAAGCACATGCAGGAAAGAAAAAGGATCACAAGGTCCACATGGAATAAACAAACCTCTTATTTTACTGTGAATGTTGTAAAGACATTGTGATATGGGTCAAGATACACTGTACTTAGGTGAAGCGAATATGTAACTTTGACTCAAAAACCAAAATAAGAGTTCTTCCTGAAGACTTTTAAAAATAAATTTTGGAAAATATCAATGTCAGTAAGCTATCTAAAGATGACTATGGTTAGATATTGTTGTTGGGTAAAAGAAATAGTGCATCAGGGACCTCTGTGGTGGTGCAAGGGGTTCAGCACTGCACTATGAAGCAATCCACAGCATCTGCAGCATGAATTCAATCCCTGGCTGGCCAGGGAGAAACCTACATGGTGCAGCAGACCTCTCCTGTCTCGCCCGCTGCTCCCCTCAGCAGTGTATTTCAGTCAGTCTGCCTGTTCTGCTCCCTACTCTGTCTCTGGTGAATCCTGTCACTCCCCTGCATCTCTGGCCTGTACCCCAGCTCTTGTATGCATAAATAAATAAATCTTTAAAAAAAAAGAAATAGTGCATCAATCCTTGAAAATAATGTGTCGTTACCTATTCACAGGTATATTTCATTTGTGTTTTACAGAGATTTTGATTTCCAGTAGCAATTGTTGTGGGGAATTTTGGAGCTTGACTTTGTTTATTTCCTGAATATTTTATTTTTATTACATATTAATGAACAAATTTTAAACCTATTTGAAAGCTATAATTAAAATAGTTAATATGCTGAGGTCAAACATTTTTAGAGTTTATTGCTTTAGCAGATTAGTTTTATTCAAAAAAAAATTAAAAATCAATGAAACACACTTAAATGAACACCTGCTCAAAGAATGGCCTTACAGAAAGGATTTATATCTGATGTTAAACAAATAAAAGTTTAAAAACAACACTATAAAATGAAACATCATTACTTTTGGTATGCCTATAATGAAATAATGAATATTTATACAATACAATGATAAAACAGAATATAGATAACCACGTGGTCATTTTTTTCTCCCAGTCTCAATTAATCATAATCACTCTTGGTAAAGCAATTTTCAGATGAAAATGTAAACAGATACAAAAACCATTAAAATGAAGACATTCATAATGTATTCATATCCTCACATTGGTACACAATGCATAATAAAGTGCACAGGTGAAAATCAAATCAGCAACTGAAAATTTTCTAGAGATTTGCCCTATTAAAATAGTATTAATTTATAACATTTCTAAAGTTCACTTAAAAGATTGGCTATCTATCTTTATGTGTAATATCCTATGGAATTTTGTAAATGTCATTTACTTTATAAATTCAAAAATTCAGAAATGATATAACTTACCTGGAATATTATTTACATAGTTTTTCAAATCCTATTCTCTAGTAGCTATTCCATCCATTTTCATTTTAAGATTGCCTTATATCATTTTTGCATAATAGAATTTTATAAATTTCATTAAAACACTCAGATAAGGGCCTCCCCTGGTGGTGCAGCAGTTGAGCACTGGCCTGCGAAGCTGCCCGCAGCCTCTGCAGTGCGGGTTCGATCCCAGGCCTCCGGCGAGGGTCCCACATGGCGCACAGACCTCTCCTGCTGCCTGCTGCTCCCCTCAGCAGTGTGCTTTGTTGGTCTGCCTATTCTGCTCCCTGCTCTGGCTCTGGTGAATTCTCTCACCCTCCCACTCTTCTAACTGTACCCAGTGCTTGTATAAATAAATAAATAAATCTTTAAAAAAAAAAAACACTCAGATAAGATTTCAATTTTCCTTAAGTACAACGGTTATTTCAAATGTTTCAAACATTTCTCAAAATAGTGTAAACATTTTTTGGGCAAAGTTATAAATGAAAATTTGTGTTTATTTCAT
The DNA here is from genome assembly GCF_014898055.3 of Talpa occidentalis. NCBI lineage: Eukaryota > Metazoa > Chordata > Mammalia > Eulipotyphla > Talpidae > Talpa > Talpa occidentalis. The sequence continues at coordinate 5,289 of NW_023602068.1, forward strand.
TACAGAATCTTTTTCTGATGCAGAGCATGGGAGCATAAGCACATAACTCTTCTGTTTTTAATTATTAGTAGAAGATTCTGAAATGGCATTTGACTTGGCATCCACATCACATGAAAACTATGGCAGCATTCTGACCAGCATTTTCAGGAGGCTTATTACCTATGATTTCTACAGAATAATGGCAATGGGAAATATGCTCCTAGAACTCTCACAGGCTTAAAGAGCTACATGGCTGCTGAGATGGTTTTTAGAGTTTATATCCCAATCTTAGGAAAGAGGAAATCTTGATAAGATTTTGATTTTGGAGAAATAAAGAATAAAACAGCCTTTTCCTGTGACTGCTACAATGAAAACATATAAATTTTATTTTAATTTATTTTACTTTATTAACACTTTAAAAATATATTCTAATTCCCATAGAAAAACTAAAGAGATTGACAAGAATTTCTATGAGGTTTTATAAATTTTGAAATTGCAGTCTGGTCTAGGGATTCATTCACATTTAAAGGATTTCCACAAACTAGAAATGCAGCTTTGGAGACTGAGTAAGCCTAGTGGCCACATTTTTACAGAAATACACTAAACAGAAGGACAGTTTGAAAACCACAGACAGTAGCTTCTCAACTATTTTGTACAATTCCTTGTTACCTGAATGGAAACAAATTTGGAGAAAGGGTTGGCTTCTACAAAGTAGCAGAAATACAGAATCAGCAAACAGAAATGCCATTTTTGTTCCTAGATGCCACTTCTGGTTTATCCTTTTTCTAGTTGCTAATGACTAATTCTTTCTCAGGCATTGTCCTTTCTCAGCTCTTTAAAAGTGGTCTTTGTGAACCAAATTATCATATCTTAAAGCAATGAAATAATAAAAGCAATGTGTTGAATAGCCTGCTATGGGCCAAAGATTTTACCTTACCCTTTTGTATAAACTTCACAATAACTCTACATAATGGAAATTATTCTCAGGTATTCTAAATTAAGGTCTAGAGAGGTAAGGAATTTGTTCAAGGTCACACAGTTCATAAAGGCAAATCTGGGACTTGGAATTAGGTGGGTTTGATGCCACATCCAGTGCTCATTTCACTTCACCACACTGCTTAGTGATGAACTTTTAGAATTATATGATAGAAGGTGTCCGGGGCCATGGCAGGCGTTGCACAGCTTGAAATGCATATCGTTATCCAACTGCCAATGAAAAGTGTACACGAGGGCAGTCAGCAAATAGGAAAGCACCACACCGTCTAGAAAGAGGGAACAGGGAAATTGCAGGCGCGGCAGAGGGTATAGAAACAGGGTGCAGGAGGAAATAAAGGTTCCGCTTTGCAGCACATCAAAAACAGTCGCCTCTCATTTCATCCCCAGCCCCTCTTCCGTGGCTCTCAAATCCCGCTGGTCGGGACAGGTGGCGCCCAACGTGGGACATGGACGCAAGGGTCTTGCTGAGGTACCAGTCTCCGGGTAAGCCGGCTGTGTTACAGGTAAGTTAGGGGAGACTGGGAGTCATGGGCAATAGTGTGTCCAAGGAGCAGCTGGCGTGTGCCTTAGAAATCTTACTGCACAATTACGGCACCCCAGTTAAAGGACGAGCTGCACGGTTCTTAGTGGAAAGTCAGACCAGTCTCTGGTTCCTGAAGCAGGACTGTGTGATGTTAGAAGGTTGGATTAAGGTGGGGGGAGATCTCCAGCTACACAGAGACCTGTATGGAAAAGACGCGGTTTCCCCAAATGTTGAAATATGGAAGGCCCAAAGAAGAGGAGAATCAAATCTGAACCAGGGGGCCAAAAAGTAAATGGAGCAGCTTGTGACCCAAGATATCTAAAATATTCTGCTGGCCTGTAATCCACCATTGGTGCTCAATGCAAATGTGGACATTTGTGTGGACATCATGGCAAGTGTTCATTGATAGGATTTTTGTTTCACTCCTTCCCACTTGTGGCGGCTGATTAGAGATGCCTTACAAGCAGGCAGTGGGGCGGCATGAGCCACGGCTACAGCCGCCCTTTGTTCGGCTAGAGAATCGGAGAGCGATTCCAGCAGAGAACGGCTAGAACAAGATCCTGAGGCAGCGAGACGGGTAGCTAGGGGGCCCGGAAGGCCCCGAAAGGCACTCCCGTCCAATGATTCCTCCTCTGAATCGGGTTCGGAGAAGGAATTGGATATGGATGAGCCAAGGCCACCGCCCAAATCGGAGCCTGGGCAGCCGCCGCCATCTTAGGCTCCACTTCCTTCTCAGCCGCCGCCATTTGCCACACCTAGTGCGCCTCTTGAGGAGCAGCCCTTGGGGGTGATGGGGCGTGAGGGGCAGGATGCCGCGGGCATCCCAGAGCTTCTGAGAGCCATCAAGAACCTATTAACACCATCTTCCCACTATTACCCTGTACATGAAGTGGATGTCCAGGGTATACGCACACGAGTGCATCAACCCACTGATTTTAAGGACACAAAGACATTAAAGGAGAGTGTGTCACAATATGGTTTGCAAAGTCCTTTCACTCAATCCCTGTTAGATTCTTACACTGATAAAAACCGGACACCTGATAATTGGAAAAATTTGTGTCGAGCGGTCATGTCCCCTGGACATTATCTCATCTTGAAGGGGCTCTTTTTTGAAAACTGCAAACGTACTGCACGTCAAAATGCCGGGGCGGCGGGTTTTCCCGTATGCAGCAAAGGCTTGCTAGCTAGGGAGGGACAACATGCAGGAAGCGACCATCAAAAGGACTACGACCCTGCTGTGTTCGCTCAGGTTGCAGTAGCGGCCAAAGCAGCCTGGCGGCCTATAGGGACCGGGGAGGAGCAGACATAAACCTGACACGCATAGTTCAGGGACCTTCTGAGCCTTTCGCTGATTTCGTGGCTCTGCTAATGACGGCAGCAGGCCATATGTTAGGTAACACAGGGGCATCCATTCCCTTAGTTAAACAGCTAGCATTTGAAAATGCGTATAAATGGCACCAAGATGCAATTAGACCCTGGAAAAGTAGAGCCAACATTGAGGATTATATATGATTGTGCAAGGACATCAGCGAAGCGTCAATCACGGGCAGTGTGATTGCATCAGCCCTGTGAGGCTCCGCCTTCCCCCAGACCAAAAATGACAAAAATCGTGCCTGCTTCGCCTGTGGGAAGGCAGGTTATTTTAAGGCACAATGCCCTGCCCTGGGACGGGCTACGATCCCTCCACCCAATATCCAGGGATCATGGAAGCTATTGCCCGGTCCTTGCCCAAAATGCAGGAAGGGTTCCCATTGGGCAAATGAATGTCGCTCTAAGTTTGACAGCAAAGGCCGCCTCCTTCAACAGGGAAACGGCCGCGGGGAACAAAAGCCCCGGACTCCCCAGCTGTACGGGGCAATACAGACCATGGCAGACATACAGACCTTCCAGCCAAACTATTCTTTGACCTCCCTCGCGCCACCAAGGGCAGCGGAGGATACGAGCTCTCTGTGACCACATACTCGGTACTGACGCCAACCGTGGGAGTACAGCTTCTCCCAACAGGCGTATACGGCCTTTTGCCAGAAGGCATAATAGGCCTAATTATTGGTTACTCTTCCAGTGCTTTAAAAGGTCTCTAGGTCGTTTTGGGTTTAATAGATCAGGATTATACAGGTGAAATTAAAGTCACGGCACAGGCCCTCCATGGCGTAGTCACAGTCCAAGAGGGGCAAACCCTCGTGGGCTCTTGCCTAATGATTTGTGGCAGATGGATATAACGCACTTTTCTGCTTTCGGCCGTTTGGCTTTCATCCGTGTATCTGTTGACACCTTCTCCGGGTTCATTTTCGCCACGCTCCATGCTGGCGAGGCGACCAAGGATGTTATATCTCACTTGCTCGCCACCTTTGTAGCCCTCGGCCGCCCTAGGGCTCTGAAGACCGACAATGGCCCTGGTTATACCAGCAAGGCTTTTGCTACCTTTTGCAGTCAGCATGCTATATGACATCGCACTGGCATTCCTTACAATCCCCAGGGTCAGGCTATCTATCGTGGAGCGCACGCACGCCACCCTAAAGTCCATGCTTGAAAAACAAAAGGGGGAGTACCGATCCCCCAAGGACAGATTAACCTTAGCATTATTTACCCTAAATTTTTTAACGCTGGACTCTTCTTCCCGCTCGGCAGCAGATCGTCATTGGACGCCGGATTGCCGACCTCCCTTACGTACCGCCAGGTGGAAAGACCCGTCCTCAGGGGATTGGCAATCGCCCGCGCCAGTGTTAACCCAAACACCAGGCAGTGTTTGTCTTTTCCCTAGGTCGGCTGACCGTCCCATCTCTTTATGACCCTGACCGTGACGGTGTCAAGGGAGATCCGCTGGGCGGTGACCCATCATCCGCCGTTCCTACTTCCAGTTCACCGTCTTAGTGGCGTGTTTCCCCAGGTCTACGCCACAAATTTGTCCACCGGCCTTCCCTCGGTGCCTTTTGACAGCTCGGCAGCAAATATCACCGGGTTTTGGAATCTCACAGAAGCCCTCTGCTTTCAGACCATGCCGCCTCAGACAAACTGGACTGAGAACATGATGAGCAATTTTACTTGTATAGCGCTGACTAATGTATCGGTGGGGAACTTTGAGGGCAATAACTCCCAGGGGAACATGTCCAGGTTGACAGGCATCCTCAACCCCTTCAAAGCTAAGAATCACACTGTGTATGGCTGGAGTGTTCCCCCAGCAGAGCATTGCTGGGATTCGGATAGAGATACCACTTGGCTGGATGGGAGGGATTTGTGATGGCATCATTGCATGCCTCGAGGGAGCCAGTTCCTGACTCGGGAAGGACTGGTTTTCTGGGGACCCAGACCCCCACCACAAAACACGTTGCAGCCCCCTTATCCTTGGGCTTTCCGTGCCCCGGGTCAACATGCACCAAATGTGTGGGCCAGGTGGTACCTTTGTAACAACATTTCCTGCCTAAATTGGAAGCCTTTCCTCTTCACAGGGAAAAAGGCCGAGGCACTGAATGGCTCACACACAGCAAACAATCTCCTCTATCTTTGAAGAAACGGTCAACGACACCCGTAACAAAATTCTCCCCCTAGGGAGTGGATTTTGTGTCAAACCCCCTTACTACCTGATTAGCACTAAATCTTCGACCCTCTCAGAGGGCGAGCTTAATTGTTGGGCTGTCCCATGTCAACTTCAATCATGCTGGAACGCGTCACAAGGACAATTGGTAGTAGTTATGAGGTTCCCCGGTATGCTGTTGTTGCCAGTCAACGTCAGCAACCCGGCCACCCCAGTCATCATCCGACACAAAGGGATTTTGGCATCACAGCAACAATTGTTGCTGTGGCTGCCGCGGCTGCAGCAGCCATGGCAGGAGCAGCCATAGCCCTATCTAACTTGGTGGCCAATGCAGAAACCATCAACGCTTTGTCCTCAGAGGTGGCAACTGCGCTAACTACACAAAACGCACTTAATAATCATATCTACATAGGAATGCTAAATCTAAACCAGCAGAGAGTGTTAATCAAAGAAGAGCTTGATATGCTTATGCTAACTTCTCATATTGCATGTATGCCTGCATACCAGTACTCCTGTAGCACACCAGTGGTTTTGCACAACTATTCAGCCGTAGTGCGAAACCTTAATGCCACCCTGCGTGGCCCCTGGAGTAAGAAATTCCTCAACTATACCTTACAGTTGACTAAACAAATTGTCACCATTAACTCCACGAAGGCTGTGGTGACACAGCCTGGAGCCTTCATATCTTGGCTCTCCAAAATCCTTTCCTTTGCAAACGTCTGGAGTGGTTTTGGCCTCCTTGCTGCCGTGGTGATAGGCAGCCTGCTTTTGGTAGCATATCCTTTTCTTCAGCACCTCCATCACTGCTGCGTTTTGCGCGTGGCCTTAAGGCAAGCGCAACGGGCCCCGGGACAACAGGATCCAGTATGGATCAACATAGCCCTTCATGCCCTGTGAGCCAAAGATGGGTAAGAGGGCGTTACGGGCATACCAAACTAAGACAGCGCTGCTGTGCAGACACAGTGATTGCGATGATGGGTAAGGATGATCCTGTGAATGCCTCAACCTAAGACAGGACAGGTTCGCACATAAATAAAGAAGGGGGAGATGTACAGGGCCGCGGCAGGCGTTGCACAGCTTGAAATGCATATCGTTATCCAACCGCCAATGAAAAGTGTACACGAGGGCAGTCAGCAAATAGGAAAGCACCACACCATCCAGAAAGAGGGAACAGAGAAAGCGCAGGTGCGGCAGAGGGTATAGAAACAGGGTGCAGTAGGAAATAAAGGTTCCGCTTTGCAGCACATCAAAAAGAGTCAGCCTCTCATTTCATCCCCAGCCCCACTTCCATGCCTCTCGAATCCCTCTGGTCAGGACAAAAAGGTAGTGGACACATACATTTATCAAGTGGTCCTCTTAGTCAATCTCTAATCCCATCATATCTACTCATATGGTTAAATCTATACAGCCAAATTTCTGATAAGGTTTTCTTAATCTGTATTAATATTTCCAAATATATAGTCTACTAAATTCTATGTGACCTAGATCATATCCTTGGATAAAAACAACTTTGTAAATCATCACTAGATTGGGGGAGAGAGGGGAGTTTATATTACTCAAGTGGCCCCAAACAAGGGATGAATTAGCAACTCAGGGAATTGCTGCATTACAATAGACCTTAATTCTTCTGAGCTGGATGGACTGTGACCAGGGAAGATTTTTACAGTGTTTCCTCTAAAAGCATACTGTAAGAGACTTCCCATGGGAGATGAGCTTTGTCTCATTTTTAAATTCCTTATATTTGGTGACTATCTGAATGTTTCCTTAGTTTTCTATTCTGTCCCACTAGCCTACCACAACCTTCAACTTCTGTATAGTTTTACCTGAGTCTTTAATGTTCTTATGCATTCATTAATTCATTCGATGAATATTTATTTTGTGCTAAATGCTAAACACCAGTGACACAGACATAGAAGCCCCGGTTCTGCCCTGAGGGGTTTTTATCTTCTCTCCCTGACCATCTTGGATATTCCTGATCTGACATCAAGTATGTTACCCTTAACCAGCATGATAGCTCCCAAGTAGTCATAAGCACAAATGTGTGTTTAGATGCCGCATAAGTAAATAAAGGGTTAATGGTCATTTCCAAAGCTGCAAAGTACTATAAGACATAATAGTCTTCCAATTGGAGTGTATGGTTTATTCTAAACAGGTGCTTAGAAAATTAAAACTTTCCTAACCTTAATAAATTGCTACTTGTTCCTGGATATTCTATACATGAATTTGATAATATGTTTTGTTTTTTTTTTGTTTGTTTGTTTTGCTTTGTTTTGTTTTCTGACAGGAGAGGGTCCTCTATTCAGAATGACTTCAATTCACGTGAATTTTCTCTGAAAAATGAAGAAAGGCAATAAAGTAGGTATTTTATGATGCTTTTGATCAAGACAGAAGATTTTCCTAGATCCAGTGATTTGCATGTGTGAGAGGCTCTCCTTTGTAGTCAGAAGTTTCTTTTTTCTAAAGTCTTCCATCAACGATCTTTTACCTCCAACTCCAATTTGAAATTCCTTATTAATGAAGTGAATGAATCTATGCCTTTCGGACTATATGATCCACTTGACTTCTTCAATATTGGAATGAATTCTTAAGTAACATCTATATGATTACATTTTGCATAAATTATGATCACATCTGAAATTCTTGTCTTGACCAGTCACTTGTCTAATTATTCCATTTTTCAACGTAATCCAAAACAAAAGTAAATGATAGGGGTTTCCATGGGTATTAGTAATACCAAATAAATGTTTTTGACATGTCATCTTTATGTTGATTGGCAACAGAGCCCTTTCTTCCAATAATGTTAAATATTAATTTATGAAATTGAAAATATAATTGTTTTTACTGAAATGGATAACAGAAAACCCTGTGTCTGCTTTTGTTTCTCCTATCTACATTCTCTTCCCATCATGTGGGACTAGAAGGCTTTCATGGACATCTAGAAGTATAGTTTGAAAATGACAAAATTAAATAGCTATCTCTACAATTGCTCCTAGCTCTAAAATTAATGTCATGCTGTCCAAATCAGTCACAGACTTATTATAATTATGTCTTTCCAATACTGATATTTTAAGACATTTGGAATCTGAATTTTTGCACAGATTATAATTACCATTCCATTCACAATGATAGTAGTTTTTCATATTGTTTCACTTAAGGTGTTCTGTCCTCTGACCTAAACCAATAACATTGTTTCTTTCACAGAACCAAGCATAGAGTTAGATATGATATACTTATTTCAGTTTATAGAAACCTGACCCCCTATAGTTAAAAAGCCTACTAAGTCTATTGAGGGCTTAAGTTAGGTTAAGTGGTTGCATATGCTTAATTATCTGATTTTTAACTTAAATAGATAGGGCTGACTTTTTTCTAACCTAAAAAACAATAATAAAAAAGTAATAAGTTTGCCTTTTACTTAACACTAAGAATTATGAGGGTTTCTGCTGTGATAAGTTTTATTTTTTGAGTTTTGCAGATATTATAAAATATTTCATAATGGAAATAGCCTTTTTGATTTAATTTACCAATAACACAGAAACAGCTGTAGGCAATCTTTCTCTTATGTTTCAAAAAGAAAAAAATATATATTTGACCACAAAAAAAGCAAGGAAAATTTTAACTCCAAAGGATAATATTTTGGAGAGTTACAATGGAGTGGAACTTAGTGTTATAATAGAAATTTCTTAGAAAACTAACTACAGCTTACACTAGAGTGTAACAATGCATATTGTGGTACCCTACTTAATTTATTCTGTAATTATACTAGATAGCAAAGAAGATACAAGCAAAAAGAACAGTGATGCCTTTTTAAAATGAGTAACTTGTTAAAAGTGCTTTTCAGCAAAAAAATAAAAGTGGGGCCTGTATGAATCTAGTCCCTTCTCTTTATTCCTTTACAAGGTATTCATGTAAAAGGAATTTACTATTCTCTCATGTAGTTTACTTGTCAGATGGTACAATTACAGTTATTTTTCAGAGTCAATTTTCTGTTACATAATCACGTAGACCTCTGGCTAATGCAACAGAAAATTGCCTAGGTAGAATAACTTTCAGGTGTTGGTTTGACTCCAGAGGTATTACTTTTGCCTTTTGGGCACAAGATTTTATATTTGTTCAAATATCTCCCAGAAGTCTTAGTCCCAAAACAACTCCAGAGAAGCACTATTCATGTGCTTACTACAATAAGAAGCATTCAGAAGCATTCCCATAAGGTCTGGGAAATAAAAGGTTGTATCTCACTGAGAATTTGAAGCTTGATTTTAAAGTGGGTTCTTCAATGCAGGGACTTGATTATAATTGGGCAAGGATATGATAATTGTGAAGAGAGTAAGTGTAATGGCAGGAACAGACACGGTGCAGGTTTTCTGATCCCATGCAGATCGGGTAAAGGAGGAGTCAGAGTCCTCAGTAGTTTTGCAGGTTTTTTATTTGGGGTTCACCAGGCATATGGCAGGCAGGGGTGCTGGCTGGGGGGCTGGGAGGCTGGCAGGCCTCCCAGCCCCCAGCAAGTCTTCACTCTATCTGGGCTCTCTGGCGTTCTCTGCTTCTGCTTCGGCTTCTCCTTCAGGTTCTGCTGCTGCTGGCTGGGGCTGCTCGCGTCCCCCCCGTGACGCTGCCCTTAAAA
>NW_023602069.1:0-14938 GCF_014898055.3 Talpa occidentalis
TCCACACATAAGTGAAACCATCTGGTATTTATCTTGGCCTTCTGGCTCACTTCACTTAGGCTAATCTCTTCCCGTTCCATCCATGTTGCTGCAAATGAATATCTTTTTTGTTGCTGAGTAATATTCCATTGGTGTGTGTGTGTGGTGTGTGTGTGTGTGTATATACACACATAATACACATCTTCTTGATCCACTCTTCTGTTCTGGGGCATTTAGTTTGTTTCCATATCTTGGCTACTGTAAGTAGTGCTGGTATAAACACTTCAGCATGCAGGTTTCCTTTCAATTTAGTATTTCTCTGCGCTCTTTGGCTAGATACCTAGTGTGAAGTGCTGGGTCATGGTAAATCTTTTTAGTCTTTTCACAATGAGATACCACCCCTTCTACTGATCAACTGATAGATTGTCAAGCTTTATGCTTGAGGAGAGTTAATTTCCAGATGTCCTATTTGGAAGCCAGACCATTTCAGAAAACAAATCTCCTTCTTCTAGGTTGTTTACTATTTTCCACTTAATAGCAAATATATGAGCCATGGTTGATTGTGTAAAACACAGCACTCTGTTGATCTTGGGTGCTGTCCTCAGATAGAATGCAAATACTGATGCAAACACATCCTGGTTGAATGAACTTAGATACATAACTTCTCGGAGCTTTACAAGTGGTACTGAGGACCTGAGGTAATGTATGCAAAATATTAGCCTTGTACCTAGCAAGAAATTTCAATAATAGCAATTATTGATATAATAAGTAGAAAGTTGGGTTGCAGCAAGCAGGAAACACCAATCCATATGAGGAACCACAAAGAACAGAGACTGAAGTGATCAAAATGTGAACAAGGAATAGAGGACCTAGTCTGACCTGAAAAATAACAAAATTGAAGAGGAACAGATGTCATGTCATAAAAATTTGTGTTTGTTTCAGTAAGTAAGAGGTATTGATATAGGCCGAAGAGGGTAGCAGACAGTATTCAAGTCCTGTGTCAGAAGTAGCATTGTGATAGTAGCATGTGGAAAGTCTAAAGTAGGAGGAGACTGTGGCTAGGAGCTCTCAAAAGTCTCACAATAATTCAGCCAGAAGATCATGAAGCTGTTGATCTTGGAAGAGAGGTTGAGAGATAGTGCTCAATTGATACAGCACTGACAAAGAACTGACAGACTTGCAACTTCTGTGGATAAATCAGAGAAGAATGTCCAAGAACGATGGCCCTGTTTTGCCCATCCAGGGATGAGTAAGTTCACTGTTGGTTCGCAATTTGAAGGAGAATTTTGGAGCCTTGGCATTGTTTTCACAGGTTTTGGTGCAGGGGAAACAAGGCAGCAAGGAGACAGCAACTTGAGTCCACTTCCCTGGAGTGATGAGGCCCAGTTAGCCCCACCCTCCTAGGCACAGGTGTGCATACTTGCATGTGTACACATACACACACACACACACACACACACACATGCACACACGTGTGCCCCAGAACCACGTGTCTTCTACGTTAGCAAGATCAAGGCTGTACGTGATAGGTGCAAGGCCAATGTTGCAAAAAGCCTGCTCAGCTTTGTTTACCCTACACCCCCACAAATAGAAATTAAAAAATTAATGACAATTATTTTTGCTTAAGGCCCTCCTTAAAAGTGCATGTCACCAAATTTACTAATTCATTAATTCTCATAGTGCCCAGTAGCCTAGTAATGAGGAACAGAAAGCAACATTTCCCATATTATAAAAGCCTTAAGATGACTTTGCTGTGAGCAAATTTCTATCCTTAAATCCAAAACCTGGAATCTTCCTATAATCCTATTCACTATAGAGCCAATGAATGCTGTAGATCTGATTAGAGCAGTGATTCCCAATAGGAGGTGTTTTGCTGTCCCAGAGACTATTGCGATGCAAGGAATATATTTCTTTGCCACAACTGGGAAGGAGTGCTATCAGCTGCTTGTGGGTAGAGCTCAGGAATTCCGCTCCACTCCTATAAAGCACGATAACCACCCCTACAGAGAACCATCTGGTCTTCAGTATTGTTGACAACCGAAAAGCCTGAATTAAGACTGACTGTCAAGGAATTTACTCAGTATTCATATCCCAAAGTACAACGTTGTGGGCCGACTGGCACAGTGCAGGTTTTCTGATCCCATGCAGACCGGGTAAAGGAGAGTCAGAGTCCTCAGTAGTTTTGCAGGTTTTTCATTTGGGTTCACCAGGCATATGGCAGGCAGGGGTGCTGGCTGGGGGGCTGGGAGGCTGGCAGGCCTCCCAGCCCCAGCAAGTCCTCACTCTATCTGGGCTCTCTAGCTTCGTTCTGCTGCTTCTCGGCTTCGCTGCGGCGGCTGCTGCTGCTGGTGCTGGTGCTGCTGCTGGTGCTGCTAGCGTCCCCCGTGACGCCGCCCTTAAAAGCACAGTCTTAGCTCAGCTGAATCCCATCTACCTATGCCCACACCCTATTCCAGTGCCTGCCATCAGGCATGCATTCAGGACAAGGATCCATCATCTTCCTGATGGCGGGGGGCAGAAAAGCCTGATATTTTCTTTACCTACAGTCCACCCCCTCAGGGTTTCTGCCATACAGTCTATACATACATACACAATTTTCTAAGCAAACAAACAATGCAGCCATGGCCACAAAAGCAAATACATCAAATAACAAAATACAACATAACAAAATACAACAGAACACAATAAGTCCAGGCAGGGCACCAACCAAGTGCAAAAGACAATTATTGGTACCAGCAGATGAGCCACCAAATCTGCTGCCGAAGGCACTGCTCATACGAGGGAGGGGAATCACACACGGCATCTGCTATATCACACAGGAGCCGTCAGGCTTCCTGGCCTTCTCTGGCTGTAGTCTCGGCTACAAGGCACACACAGCATCCACCCCAGGATGCACTAGCTCTGGATTGGCAATTTTATTCTGTTGGGGTAATCGCCAACCCTCAGGGTTTCTGTCTCAGTCGCTCCAACACTCGGCCTTCATGGCCACCCATGCGACTCACAGACCCTGCTCTCAAGCCAACCCACTGCACAAGCACATGGGTTGGGATCCAAACTTTGCATTTGCTTGGGCTCCACCCAAGCCACATTCCCCACCCGTCCCCCAAGGACGGGCTCCTCAGCTCCTCACCCTCACTCAAGAATGAGCAGGGCATCACCCATAGGTGATTTTACGAGACTCACAGGGCTTCAGCATACCCAGGCTGCTTAACAGCCGCTTTAGGGCTTCTCAACTTAGCATCAGTACCAGCTTTTGCCACCTTAGTTGGCTTTTCTCCTCCACCGGCCACTGGGCATACACAGGCTGCTTTTGGCCATCTAGGCCACTGGCCACCCCCAGATTCTCAAAAAATAAACATAACCTGCTAAGGTCCTCCGCCTTCTGGCGGATTGTCAGTCCAAATCATCAGTTCATCAGTCTATCAGTCCATTGGCCTCTCCCTGCTTCAGCAATGGCCTGCTGCCTCAGGGGTCATTGGCTGGTCCTTTCCGGTGTCGTTGGCTGGTCCTATCCGGTGTCGTTGCTGGTCCTTCCGGTGTCGTTGGCTGTCCTTTCGGGCGTCTCCTTCACGCCAGGTCTCATCCTGTAGCTCGTGGACGTATCCATCTTCTATACCGCCATGGTGCCTCCAGCGTCGTCACAGGCAAAGTCTGCTCTCCTTAGTCCCTCCAGGTCTTCGGAGGGCTCCATACCCGTCTGCATGGATCTTGCCGACATACGTCAATTGTAAGGGGCAGGACAGGGCACAAGGCAGGTTTTCTGATCCCATGCAGATCGGGTAAAGGAGGAGTCAGAGTCCTCAGTAGTTTTGCAGGTTTTTCATTTGGGTTTCACCAGGCATAGCAGGCAGGGTGCTGGCTGGGGCTGGGGCTGGCAGGCTCCCAGCCCCCAGCAAGTCCTCACTCTATCGGGCTCTCTAGCGTCGTTCTGCTGCTTCTCGCTTCGGCTGCGGCGGCTGCTGCTGCTGGTGCTGGTGCTGCTGCTGGTGCTGCTAGCGTCCCCCCGTGAGCCGCCCTTAAAAGCACAGTCTTAGCTCAGCTGAATCCCATCTACCTATGCCCACACCCTATTCCAGGTGCCTGCCATCAGGCATGCATTCAGGACAAGGATCCATCATCTATCCTGATGGGGGAGGGCAGAAAAGCCTGATATTTTCTTTACCCTACAAACGTAAATACTTTTCTTTGTTTGTTGATGTGTTGACTGATAACCAAAATAAGAGGAGCAGAAGCTATATTTATCCTCAAGGTTTCCATGATATGAGGTTAGGGCACCGTTTACTGTGTTTCTGGTCCTGGAAACTGGCAAAGCAAAAAAAAAAAAAAAAAAAAATACAAAGGTAGTATCCCTTCTCTGCCCTTAAGCTCAAAGCCAATGTTCTTGCTGCTAGCTTCTTTATTCAACAGGTTTACACTTTTTTAAAAAATCTTAATAATTCTAAGGATATTACAAAAACGCCATGCCCTGAATTCCATTGATGAAAAGAAAAAAAGAGAGAGAGAGAAAGACATAGATTCAGAATGTCAGTTTGCCCTTAAGTGATGTATTAGCTACAAGAAATCTCATTACAATTTGATGCCTGAATCCCTTGAAGGAAAGATCTTATATTGTGAAGGTAGCATATGTGTCATGTGATGTAAGTACTTACTTTTATTGAATAGTAAGTATATAATAGCTAAAAGCCCCATAAATCAGCTAAATGTTCTCTCAATTTATAGAGAATATTTGATCTGAGAACATTACTGTCTGGTGAACGACTGGGAGGAAAAGGAGACACGAAATGCAATAGAGATGGATATGGTAGGTAATTCCTTTGGATACAGAGTATCAGATTTCAAGTCACAAACGGACAACCTGCACCGCTTCTGTACTGTCCATAGACCGCCTGGGCAATTTTAAAAATTTAAGACTTGCATATTAGACTTGGTGAATGGGGAGTTACATGCATATAACCAAATCACTCCAGAGGGACATCCAAAAATAACGAGAGAATGGATGTGGTATAGATATATTCAAGGAAGTCATTTTTCATTGGACTTTTTATTTAAGCAAATTGAATGGTGATGAAAGAAAAAAGCAACTATATTTGGTCAATATCTGTCAGAGAGCCTTGTTCATCATCAGGGCAAGGGAATGCTGTCTGGCAGCTAGGAATGAAGAAGGACAGATTTAAATAGCCCAGAGGGTGACCTAGCATTTGCCTAGAGGTCAGAGGAATGAACTGGCTATTTTCTCCTTCCCCTTAGAAGGAGGGGAACAGTTTTTTACAGACCATGGGAATTCTTCAATCCCTTTCTCTGCAATCTTTACACTCAAACATGTACAGGTTCTCACACATTAAACATCTCATCCTGTGGCCTTTTACCTCCCTTCTATTTCCTGCTGCCAGATTACTTGAATGAGGGATCGAAAACTACTGTCTTCATTTCTTCATCTACCCCTTTAAGCCCTCTACAAATCTGACTTTTATACCCATGACTGATTCCACGTTCAAGGTACCAGTGGTTCCATTTCAGGCTACAGAGATACTGCACACCATGGATAAGAGCCTTTGTCCCCAAATAACACGACTGCTCTTAATTCCTCACTTTAATAAACAGCTCTGAAATACTGAGTAGTGCTAAAATTCCCTTGGTCTCCAAAATCTGTGACCACCCCTTTGTCTTCCTCTAGTTTCTTTGGACTCCCTGACCTTAAGTACGTCTTAGAGGTTAGTCCCTTGTCATTTACCAACTGTAGGGTAAAGAAAATGTCAGGCTTTTCTGCCCTCCCGCCGTCAGGATAGATGATGGATCCTTGTCCTGAATGCATGCCTGATGGCGGGCACCTGGAGTAGGGTGTGGGCATAGGTAGATGGGATTCAGCTGAGCTAAGACTGTGCTTTTTAAGGGCGGCGTCACGGGGAAGCCAGCAGCAGCAGCAGTAGAAGCCGAAGCCGAAGCCAAAGCAGAAAGAGAAGCCGAGAAGCAGCAGAACGAACTCCAGAGAGCCCAGATAGAGTGAAGACTTGCTGGGGGCTGGGAGGCCTGCCAGCCTCCCAGCCCCCCAGCCAGCACCCCTGCCTGCCATATGCCTGGTGAACCCCAATAAAAGACCTGCAAAAAACCACTGAGGACTCTGACTCCTCCTTTACCCGGTCTGCATGGGATCAGAAAACCTGCACTGTGTCCTGTCCTGCCTCTACACCAACCCTCACAATATCTCAGGTCATTTACAAGGAACCTTTAGACAAGGTGCTTGCTCTCAAGCACTTTATGACGTCTTTAGGGAGACCAGCCTATACATGAGCAAAAATCCAAATCATATTAGAGCTGATGCAAGAGCTCCAAAGATAGCAATATCTAATAAAGAGGGAGGGAGAAAGGAAGAGAGAGGGGGTGGTGTGGGGAAGCAGGGAGGAAGGGTTAATGAATATTTGCAGAGGAGTCAGATGAGTGCTTAGAGACTTAGGGAAGATTGCAGGAAAGTGTAAAATAGAGGCTTAAACCTGGCTTTCAAGTGAGACTAGAATAGTGGATTGAGAGAGAAGAAACCTTGCAGGCAAAAGCCACAGAATAACTAAAGCTTTAGAGATTAAAAAAAAAAAGAATAAAAAGGTTTTGTGCATATGTAGGGTTACTGAAGTGTCAGGCTTGTCTGCCCTCCTGCCATTGGGATGGATAATGGATCCCTGCACTCCTGAAAGCATGCCTGATGGTGGGCACCTGGAGCAGGGTGTGGGCATATGTAGGTGGGTTCACCTGGGCTAGGATTGGGCTTATAAGGGCGGCATCACGGGGACACCAGCAGAGTTAAAGGAGCAGTGAAGCAAAGGCCGTGAGAGAACACAGGAGAACCCAGAAAGAGAAGACTTGCTGGGCGCTAGGCAGCCTGCCAGCCTCCCGACCCCCGGGCACCCCTGCCTGCCGTGTACCTGGTAAAAGCAATAAAAGCCTAAAAAAGCCACTGAGGGCTCCAGCTCTCCCTTTACCCCGTGTGCTTGAATCAGAAATCCTGCTCTGGCCTTATAGTTTTCTCATCTGTTCAATGGGTTGATAATAGAAATCATTTTATAAGATTATTAAGTGAGTGACTATGTATGAAATGTTTCTGTAATGCCAGGCACAGGATAAGCATTCAGTAAGTGTTCCATCATAATTATTATATTTGGAGGAAAGTAGATCTAAAAATCTATTTACTATGTAACACACCAAGCAGCTATCCTCTAATATTAAAGTGTACATAGTTTTATTATTTATTACTCCGAGGAATATTTGAAAAGTGCTAAAGCATTTTAGGAAACAAGAGGATACTTAAAAATACCATGTTCTTACCTGTTGATGCTCACCTTCAATAATTTAAAAGTATATATTATTTAAAAATGCTGCTCATGGAGTAACTTTTACTATGATAAATTTGGTATTAGCTGCTTCTGAACTTTTGAACCTGTTGTGGGATTGAATCCACAACCAATACAGAAATGTTTCTTGTCATTTTATAATTCATGAAGTTAAATACCTTCTGCTTGCTATGGTTATTGAGGGAAAAAGGTATTGAACTGGTAGGCCTAGATTTCAAATGGATCTTTCATATACCTAGAAAATGTTGATTTGTGAAAGCTCTGTTGTACATCTTCTTGAGTTTATCACCGAGTGAGATTTATATTGTGCAAAAATTGCAGAGCAGACCAGACCTGCCCTCCGATTCTGAGGTTTCAGCTGTTTACTAGGGCCTATTTTCTTTCGCGTTTCTTTTTTGCCTCGATTACATCTCCCCACAAGGAATATAACCCATTCATATCCAAATCTTTAAAAATTACATTTTCTCAGTTAGATTTTTTTATATTCCTAGAGTTCCCGAAACATACTTAGCATTAATTTGTTCATCGGATACATCTTTTGTCACAGACATGGTGATAGGTAGTAAAAAATATAACACAATTAAAACATGGTCCCTGATTTCCAGGAAAAATTTTCTAGTGTGGCAGAGACAGAGGGATAAATACTACGACATATTTAGCCACCAGAGCACAGACACCTGGATTACTCACACGGGTGGTGGTGGTGGGATCAGGTGGGGGGAACTCCAAAGAAAGGCTGGGTTTGAGCAGCCACTGAGGGGTGGCACATGTATGTAACAGACATGGTGCCACCTTCAGTGAGATATGATATAAATGAACAAAAATAGGTTGTAGAGATGGGCCCGGTTTGGGGTGATCTAGGCACATTGTAAAGGACCTTGTATGCCTAATTAAGAAATTTTGGAATTTTACAGGAAATTTATTTTTCCCAAACTACTTCTTTCTAGATCCAAAACTTTGATAATTCTACCACAGTGCTCACCACACTCAATATCCGGATATTTTTAAGCATTCCCTAAAGTGTGCATAGTATAAATGCGTATTTTTTTTCAAAATTTGTTTATGCTTTTATTTACTCCTTTGTTACTTTTAAGCTTTCAATAATAAAGTGTGGTCAGACTTGAAAGTTATTTAATTACTGCTCTGAAGAACATTCCATTTCCTTCATAACCAATTAGAACAATTCTGTAATCTCCTTGACCTTTGCTTGAATGCTGAATGTTATTAATTATTGACAGAAATATGAACTTCTGAGTGAAAATAGACTCTATTAACTTATCTTCACAATTGTTCTAATCTCTATGTCCATTTAAACCCAACCTAGCTTTATGACTCTTTATATCCAGTAAAGTAATATTGTTTTCCGTCCAATGTTCCTTACTATTCCCATTTCTCGATTCTTTCTCAAGCTTTACATTCAGACATCTAAAATACCCTCACTTGTGCATTAACTTACTCCATATTGAACACTCACTGTGTGGCAGGCACAGCTAGATTCTAAGGCACAGTCAGGGTGGCCCTGCCTTCAAGTAGCTTATGATCTAGTGAGGAAGCACACACAGAGAAGTGGTACCATGAGTGTGGTGGGATCTACACGTGGGTTAGGACATAAGGATGACAGGGCCTCTCCTGGTGGCACAGGTGGTTGAGCACAGTGCTGTGAATCTGTCTGC
Source organism: Talpa occidentalis (assembly GCF_014898055.3). Taxonomy (NCBI): domain Eukaryota; kingdom Metazoa; phylum Chordata; class Mammalia; order Eulipotyphla; family Talpidae; genus Talpa; species Talpa occidentalis. Next base: position 8,993 of record NW_023602069.1, read on the forward strand.
ACCCTCTGCAGCACTGGTTCGATCCCAGCTGGCCGGCGGGGGTCCCACATGGCACAGCAGACCTCTCCTGTCTCACCTGCTGCTCCCCTCAACAGTGTATTTTGTCAGTCTGCCTGTTCTGTTCCCCGCTCTGTCTCTGGCGAATCCTCTCACTCTCCCGCTAATCTGGCCTGTCCCCTGGTTCTTGTATAAATAAATAAATAAATAATAAATAAATAAATATAAATAAATATTTTTAAAAATTCTTAAAAAAAAAAAGACATAAGGATTACAAATTGAATCACTTTTGGAGGAGACTTTTGAGAACTTTTTTTCCTTAAAGATTTATTTTTATTTAATTATGCATACAAAAACCGTGGTATAGGCCAGAGTGTGGGGGGTAAGAGGATTCAACAGTGGGAGCAGAACAGGTGGATACACTGAAATACACTGCTGAGGGAGCAGCAGGCATTAACAGGAGAGGTCTGCTGCACCATACATGGGTCAGCTCCCTGGCTGGGGATCAAACTCAGCTGTGGCTGTGATAGCACTGAGACTTAATCCCTCGGTCACAAAGAAGACTTGGACTTTGCAATGGCAGCTATTTGGCCCCAAATCTCTCCGTTTTGTGATGCACTGGGGGACACAAACTCTATCTCTCTTTGTTAAGTTTTGTTAATTAGGGAGCTAGAGAAGGATTGGAAGACAGGAGGTGGAGGGAAACTCCTTCCAATCAGTCTTCCTTGTTAGACCCACCCATAGCCATTCTATCTGGCAACTTGCATTAGGAGTAGCTGTAGGGCACACCCCCTGGAGGTGAAACTCAGTCAAGTAGTCACCTTGACAGAGCACCGAGCCCAGGCTCTCAGGCCTGAGGAAATTTTGCTCAGGCCTGAGGAAATTTGCAGAAGTGCTGCCCACCTCAGTAAGTTGTAAGGAGGTGTCCCTCCTCAAGTTTTTAAACCCATCTCCTCCCTAATCCCTGCCTGCCCTGGGCCAGCAGCTGCTTCCTTAAGTCAATACCTCCCTAGTCCATCAGTGGTTACCTTGGTTACGCCCCCCCCCCAGCTACATAACTGAGTCCCAAGTTGAATCTCTAGTGAAGTTATCTAGTGTGGTTTCTATTTTTCTGATTAGATACTGACAGATATACATCTTTAATGAGTTTTTTTTTAATATTATTTATTTTTATTTGCATAGAAATGGGCTGCAGGCCAGAGGTGCCAGGGGATGGGAGGATTCACCTGAGACAGAGTGGGGAGCAGAACAGGCAGATCTACTGAACTACACTGCTGAGGAGAGCAGCAGGTGAGGCAGGAGAGGTCTGCTGTGCCATGTGGGTTAGTTCCCAGGCCAGGGATGGAATTCAGGCTGCTAAGGTGGGCCTTCATGGTGGTAGTGTTAGGGGGAAAGGCTGTCCTGAGTTAATCCCATACAGGCTTTGTGGACCCCACCCCCACTCCAGACCAAAGCCATCAGGACATTGGAAAGATCCCATCACCACCAAGGGAGTGGGGGACCTGAGGGTGGAGTTGGGCAGCCAGGTTGGATATAAAAACCAAACACGTGGGCCTTGGGCTCTCTCTGGCTCGCGATCGCTCGCCTCCTGGCTTCACCGCTCCTGGCTGGCGGCCAGCTCTCAGAGCGCCATTTTGGGATTCCTGGTCGGGATCGGGTTGGTGTCATTTAAAACTTTGTCTCCCTTTTTCTCCGAGCTGGACATTTCCTCATTTCCCCTTCCCTTGTAAATAAACCTTTTATTAACCTTTCACGTGCGCCTGCAGTAGAGCATTGATAAGTCCTTTAAAGCGCGCGGGTGAGGACCCACAGTCAGGCACCCCGTTTGTATCGGGGTTGCTCTACAACAGTAGCACTGAGACTTAATCCTAGGCCCCAGTGGTGTCCCCTTAGTGAGTTTTAAAGAAAACAGTTTCCTCTATCCAAACTAAAAGACAATAAACTGAATTATTCAGAGACCTCATATTGTAATAGGGTGGTCTCCCAGAAAAGGGAGGTTCCAGGTTCCCTGCCCCACCCAAGGGAGGGTGGAGCTGAGTAGGGAAGAGAAGAGGCTGGAGAAGAGACTGAGAAGGAAGGAAGCGGATGGAGCCGGAAAGAGACCTGGAGGAGGCACATGGAGCAGAGAGACAGGTGAAGAAACTGCGCTTGCCTTTTGGTCGTGGACTGGTTGATGATGTGGAGGGAGGATAACAATGGCAGTGTTTATCTTGATTTTGCTTTTTCTGTCCCAGATGTGCTGGGCCCTTTCTGCTCCTTCCTATGGGTTCTCACCAGAGGTACCTTAGACTCGTGGCCAGCTTTCAGACTCCGTGGCCCTGTTTTGGGGCCAACCCCGTTTGGCTGGACATTTACCCACGGGTGGTTAACTTTGGTGCTGGATTTGGAATCTATATTCTTTGTCTTTTATTTGTTGCACACTAATTGTATTAAAGGTCCTTTCCATTAATGGTCTTGTACCATTAATGTACAAAATGTACTAGAGGACATTTTGCCTTGATGTTGTAAATGGCAAACTTACTTCAAGTGGGCAGGTTTGGGGTCCTGAGGTGCCTCTCTCCCTGTCCTATAACAATATTTGTCCATCTCAAAGCTAAATATAGCCTTGAGATGACTGGTGTTAAGTTATACATTGATTACATATATGTGTGCATGCATATATATAGAATATTTATTTTGTATTTATAGTTTTATATACATGCATTATATGTGCATGTATATTTGTGTTACATACATATATTTTGATATTATAGTGATTGTATATACATACACCATATATTTCATATATAGAGACTATATATAATGTATTTGAATGAGCCAAGTCATCTTCTTTGCCTAGTGCTTTGTATCTGATAATCTCTTTTTAATATCTATTGTAAATGAATAATTATAATAAAGTATTTCCATATTTGGAATCTATTGTTATTATTTTATAATTTGAGGTAAAAGTTAAACTTCCTGTGGACATGCTATTTATTTGTGACAAGTAAGTTTCTATATTTAGAAATGAATAAGCCAACAACTTTCAGGACATTAGCTTGCATTCACAAAATACTATATAGATGGATTAAGTATAAATAAGGACAAAATGTATGGACTCTGTTCTCTTTAATTTTAAATAGGTTGAGAACTAAAGAATAAAACCACCACTGACAAAATGTTTTATAAGGTTTTGTCAAAATCAAATGTTGATGGAAGTAGGCTTTATCAGTTGAGTTTGCTAAGATTGTTATGTGAAAACAAATCACAAATAGTCTAACTTTCTCTCCTGACTACTTTGGACCTATTCTCCCTATCAGCCTTCAAAAGAATAAACTTGATAATGAGTACTTTAGGTCATCTATTAGATATGGATGGTTGGCAAGAATTCCATAGCAGAAGTAGGGAACAGATGTTTAATTTTAATCTACCTCAATAGCAGGGCAAGCTTTCCAGGCAGGTTTTACATTGGCCTTATTATCACTGTGTCCATGGATTGAGAAATGAATTAACATTCCACAGTGGTGTTTGGCAAGGTAGTCTAGACAAATATGAGTAAATGTTCACTAAATTCCTAAGTTAAAAAAAAAGATTTTATTCTAGTACCACATTTTAGCAAGATTTATCAGGAAATTCATAAAGTGAGATAAGATTTACAAGTATTTCTTTAACCTTTGCACAAACCATTAATCATCTACTCTTTAAAACATAATGCCTATTCAAATAAAATCATAAAATATTTCCATTAAGATTTAATAGTAGTAATATCAATACACATTCAGATTAATAAATACAAAAAATTGTCTGGGGAATGATCTTGGGATAAGGCTATAAAATGAACAATATAGAACTGAGTATATACCAGTATTGAATTACAAACATGTTAAAATAAAATGACTCACAACAGGAAAATTATAAATCAGTCAATGTTCCAAAATGATGTCAACTTTATATGCCATGATGAATTTTTCTACTTGTGTGTCTTAAAGCAAATTCGAGCATTAAATGATCTACTAGGAATTACTAAAAATTAAGTTGACAAGGGATTTCCTAGACTTTGATATTGAGCTTATAATCCCAAATGTTTCTGGCTACCCTATATCCAACCCTCTTGCAGCACTAGTCATAATAGCAAATCTATGACGTGCGTGCTTTTAACACAGGAGATAATGTGAAAACTATAAAAAAATGTTGTTCTAAAAATGTTTTTGTAGACCAGGCTGTTTTTCTCATTACCAAATATGGTCAAGAAGGTGAAAAGTTAAAAAAGGGTAAGATTCCCACAGGACAAGATTCTGTGGTAATAACTGCTTATCCTCACATAAAATGCTTAATCACTTCACTCTCTGAAGCAGTGTGACAGATTGCTTCAAACCACCATCAGTTAAGAGTGAGCAATAAGAGGAAGTTGGTTTTGAAGTAACTGGTACCAAATTTTTCTCAAGTCTTTTCACATTTTCCTGAGCAAATGAAAAAGATGACATTTAATAAAAGTTAAGAAACGTTTCTTTATTCACTCCATTCATTTATTTAGTCTCTCCAAAAATGTCAGTGAGCATCTTCCAAGGAGGGTCACTAGCTTCTCTCTGCAGCACTGAGCACTTTTTATGTGCCAGGGACCTTCTTACAAAATGGCACGCCTTGAGAAAGCTGGCATGCCCAGCTTGAAAGGAGGCCACAGTCTGATCAACTTTTCCCTCTGTTGACACTTTTTGCCCATTGTCATCTCTTCCACCCAGAGGTTATCTCCCATTCAGTAAAGCAGGACGTTCGGCCTCTATTTTATTATGTACAATAATCTGAAGGCAGGCAGTTGAAACTCAACAGCCAGAGAATTCCATACCTGGGTAGATCTGAGAGCCTAGTAGGTCCTCACTGAATACCTGTGGGTCATTTAAGAATAGAAAAAATACAGCACTTACAGGGAAATTCTCCTCAAAACAAATAAAAAAGAAGTTAAGAATGGAAAAAGATTTAAAAAGCAAAGGAAGATGAAGAAGGTTAAAAAGTAAAAAAATATAATGGAAAGAGGAATGCAGATGAATTTTATATACTCAGACTGGAACTGATATTAAAACCCCCATGAAAGAATTGGAAGAACATTCTACCCAGTCCGTCATATCTCAAGTTCAACTTACAAACAGCATAAAAGAACAAGTCTTATTTCATTTCCACCATGAAAATCTAGGGTAGCTGCTGCATTATACGATCCTCATCAGTCACTGACATGGCCCTCAAGTAAATAATGATCTCTTGTTCAGTGTGATGCTGCTGCCAGTAATGAGCATATAATAGTGATATATTAGCATGTTAAATAATGACATGCAAAGTTACGGAATATGTGTTGATGCCATGTTGCTGCTAACCTGCTACTTGCAGTAAATTTGTCATTTTCAACCCAATTTGTTGTTCCAGATGGAATATTTAATTTTGTCCTTCCTGCTTCCTTCACTCACTTTCAGCTCTGGATAGTCACAAACCTCTTTGGAATCTCCCTTTCTCCCTCCTTTTGCCACTTCCTTTAATCACTCCATCACTAAGAAATCCAGACATGTAGTTGGCAATGGGCACACAGATGGACAAAGGAAAAGTCTGCCTTGGAGACCTCACACTCACTTTGAAGTCTGCTCCTCTGGGAGAAATCTAGGTCCAGAACCATATTTATATTTGTTATGCAGGCAAGGCAACAAAAGCACTTAGAGTGCAGGGATGGAGAAACATATGGGAAGGCTGGCTATTCTGGGTCTCTGGCGGGGTGGTGAGGCATCTCTGATGGAATGAGCTTTCAAAATCATCAGAAACTACAACACAAACAGTGTACCACATGACACCATCTGGAAAAAGGCCTTCAAAGTTCAAAAGAAAGGAAAATGGTTTAGCATTCAATCCACAACTAAAGTTTAGATGATTGTGAAAGTCACATGCTTAAGATTAACTGTTGTGTGATTAAAAATGCTATGTGGAGACTTT
>NW_023602071.1:0-14929 GCF_014898055.3 Talpa occidentalis
GTGATTCCACTAGGCAAACATATTGTTCCTGTACCACCTGGGGAGAATCTTGCCTATTTGAACCATATTCTTTTAAAAAGTACTGTATAGGAAAGTAAGTTAAATGAAAGTTGGGAAGGGGTGGGGAACAACAAGCAAAGTCTACAGGATAACCTAACAAATTAGGATCACAAAAAAATTAACAAATGTTAATTAAGAGCAATAGGACTCTGTGTGGATAGTTGACAATCTGATAAATTAGAATAATTAGGATTGGATATTAAACATAATTTAGCTAGTAGTAATATGGTGGTTATATAAAAGTACATGTTCTTATCAGAGATGTACAATGAAGTATTTGTGGTGTGATCAGTGTGTGGGATTTGCTTTCAAATACAGGAAGAAAGGGGGTGATGGAACAAATTTGGAAAAATGCTGACAATTGTTGAAACTGGATGATGGCTATATGGGGGTTATTACACTTTTCTACTTGTTAAAATTTTCTACAATAAAAAAATTATATATTTAAAAAGCAGAGTTCTAAAATCTGGTTGATGAGCAAAATCTACTATAGCTTGAAAAAAAAGATTCTGGGGGCTGCACAGTTCTCTGGCATCAATCCTCTGAGTACATTTGTATGGTGGCACAGGAGGTGGGTGTGGGGGATGGGTGGACAGGGGAGGGGAGGGGGAGGAGAGAGAATTTCCAGGCCAATCCTGTTGCCGTCACAGTGATGGGATACCTCTTTTAAGATCTGACTCCTTTTTCCCTCCTAGCTCATTCTCTCCTTCCTTTCTCTCGTCTCCTTCCTTGTTTTTTCTTGTCTTGCTTTATGGAGGCTTAGGGCAGAAACCTTTGGGGGAGTAAAAGTACTAGCATCTCACTGGAACAGGCAAGCCATCCCCAATCCCATCTGGGGCTTGGTGTCCTCACTCTTCAAACAGACACCCAACTTTCATGCTGCTGTTATTTTTATGATGTTCTCTCACTACCCATGGGTGAGAGGTGCAGCCACTGCCAGGTCAGCAACAAAATAAGGTTGTTTGAGAAGTGTGGTCTTAATAGTTAGGTTTTTCCATTCACTATTTGTAAATAGGAAACATTAAAATTTGTTCTTAAATAATTTATTTAATATTATTTTTTGTGAAAAGTTACATTTTGGGAAAACTTGAAGAAATTCAACCGTAGGTAAACAGTATTCTGTAAGGAACAACTACATGTGCAAATTTCAAATGCTTTCTAAAGTATAAATAAAATCATTTTTTCACATTAAGAATGAAAGTATTGATACACACAAAATAGTAAAATAACAACTTTAAGGAAACTAGATGAAAACACTGAAGTTTATTTGAATTTTTAGAGCTAGATTATAAAGATGGATGATAGGGAAAAGGATTCAAGGCGCTGTGAGTGGAAACATGTCAGCTAATGTGGTAAAGGTGATGGACTTAGAGATGGCAAATACCTTCAGGGCCGAGTCCAGCCCACAAAAAGAAAATGGCAGCCTTTACCTCTGGGGACAGTACGTTTCCCTTCCCTTCCTTCCTTTTTTTCCGCCCCCTCCCCCACCCCTCCCCTCCCCCAGAAAAAGTATGACAGTCACACAAAGCACAGAAGAGAAAATGCAGGCCAAAGACAGAAATAAATTTCCTCTCACTTACGGTGACAGGATTTTGCACATCCCAATGCTACGTGCCATGGACACTGGGCACTGCCCAGCACCCCAGGACGCCACATCAGCACAGCAAGTAAAACAGTGACAAAAGTCACATCTTTTTCTGTGACTTTCTCTAATTTTATCCCTGCCCCTTCCCAGTCTTAGCACTAAGGAGGTAGGATACTCAGAGGAGATTACATATCACAGAAAGCAGTTTCTTATTAATGGCCACAAGTGGTTCTGGCCAAAGTTTCATTAAGAAGAAGCATGAGATGTTAATGAATCTACTAGTGATGAAATTCCTTCTTGCCTATGGAAGGCAACCAAAGGCCATCCAAGAGGCGGATTCTCCCAATGGCAGGGACTCACCTGATTCCATAACATCTCCCAAAGCAACTATATGCCAGCCTAAGAAGATACCAGAATGTTTTCTACAAAGCAGAAGAAACATCTTCATTTAAATATTTAAGTTTGCAATAAAATAAATAAAGTTTATATAATACAACAAGGCAGCTGGTTGAGTTCATACAAACTGTATGTTGCCCAACAACAACCAGAAAATAGGTTATTATTATCTTCCTACTTCTAGGGCAGCATTTTAACATCATAAAAAAATTCCCTCATACATAAGGGATATTTATGCACACCTTAGTTCAAGCTAGCCTCTTTAGAAGTGAAGGCAGGTCTAACCAAGAGTCACAGATCTCATTAAAATGTTCTGATTTTAAAAGGTGCATATTTTAAAGAGCAGCTTGTTTGCTTTTTAAGCTTGTGCAGTCTCAGCAGCCTCAGAATCACAGTGCATGATGGTTCTGTTTCTGCCGTGTCCATGGGAAAGGAATCAGGCAGTTTGGGAAAAACCACTAACTTCTGAAACTCCGAAGATGTCCATTTTCCCTGAGCTTCCAACTTGTGGCAGCCGGCTGAGGATTGAGCATCACCTCTGAGAAACACGAAGGATGGCAGGTACAAGGGCTCTGGGTTCCCAGCCCACCTGACAGGTGTGTCTTTTCCCTTTTCTCAAAAGACGATGAGGCAGTCGTGGCAGGCACGCTACGTCCATAAAGTTCCCAGCCTTCTGCTTGGTAGGAGAGGGGGAGCACCGGCTGTAGGCTGACACCATCCATTGCCAGTCTCAAGCTCTGCTCTCAGGCCACTTGGGACTATCCCCTGGTCACCATGTCCAGGGCCATGATGAAGAGCTCATCCTTTTCTCCCTGGCTCAAAGACACCCTCCAGCCCAACGGTGGCATCCAAGTGTTAGAGTATAGCACCACATAGGCTAATGCCTCCAGGCCCCACTTCGCCGGGGCTGGCCCACCTGCTAGCCGTACATCTGCTTGAACTGAAAGCACTCGTTGCAGTAGCCGTTACACCTGGTGTTGCCGAAGTGATCGCAGGCAGGGGCCCGGCAGCGCTGTTTGGGAGGCTCTTCGGTGGGGACAGGCTCACCCCGGTGGCCCCCTGGGCCCACCCGCTGGCACTCCATGCAGAGTTCCTCGTTGCGGCAGGCCAGGATGTTCTTGCAGGAGGCCCGGGCGCATTTGGGCCTGGAGGTGTTCTGTGCAGCCCGAGGCAGGTCTCTAAGTTGGCTGTATCTCTGAGTGGAAAAAGGGAGACATATCAGTCACGATTCTCAGAGCAGAGTATGTCATCTCATCTGACAGCATGAAGTTCACAAAGAGCTGGGTGGTGAAAAATACTTGCCTGACCAAGGGCAGGAGAGTTTCAGGAGCATGAGGAGCATGAGGTCTGCAAGGACTTTCTCCCAAACCCAGTAAAAGCAGACAAGGTCTGGGGGAGGCCCAGCGGAATCACCCATCCTAACAGACCTGTAAACATTGGCCCAGCTTGCCTCTCTGTGCATTACTAATAGATAGGTTTCCCCACTGTTCTGTTAATAGTAAGAGAGGCATCTATGAACCAAAGTTTGCTGTTTTTAAGGTGCCATCAAGTGGAGGCACCTGAGATGCTCTGCATTCTCCTTCTCGTGATACAGGATTATTTAAGAAAATCGTCTGGCCACTTAGGTGCCTCTGCTTCTACCACAAATCCAAGAAGTCTCTGATGTTTTAAAAGGCTTTAGTCTCTGGCTGATTTCATTTGTCTTTTGCAATGAATTCCCAAGTATCCTCAGGCCATGACAATCAACAGCAGCTGTTGTACTTCCAACCCTGGAGACTACAGTGACTTCCCCAGGTTCTTCCCCAGAACTTGGCAGGGAGGAAAGTCTGCTAATCAGTGTTAGAAACCGCTCCAGCAAAGAGCTGCCCACAGGAGAGGGGAAATACCCTAAAATGTCTTACCAGTTTCTCTTCAGTCCTTTTTGCTTCAAGAAATCTCTGATTCTGGGCTTCAATGAAACACTTCTGACAGTATCCTTCAAACACAGTGCTTCCCAGGCTGCCGCACTCCCTCCCCAGGCAGGGCACCATGTTTGGGAACCTGGGGGCTGTCAGGCTGGCTGTCCCAGAAGCAGTGACAAAGCCTAGAAGAGAGTGGATGCAAGTCAGTACCATAGAAGGGCCCCAGGAGATACAGACAGTGGCATTAGAGGGAGGAAACGAGGTTCCAGCCACGGATTAGGCCAGTCTTCACATCTTCATGTGATACTCTTCCATAAATCCAGCAAAATATAAAACAGGAAGACTAATTACTGAAACAACTCTGGCTTCACAAATCTCTCTCCCTGGAAAATACCACGCTGGAACATCACAGTAACAAAACAGGCCTAAACTGTCTGTTCTTGTGAATTAGAGATTTCCAAAACGTCAAATGTTTTCTTATACTGACCATGGAGACATCCCTTTCTCCAGCAACAGATCTCCAGGTTTTGAGAGCTGTGGTAGCCTAGTACAAACTCATCCTGATTAATGCCAGATACTGAATGACCTCCCAGGAAAACACTCCCATGACCTCTGTCTACCTGGGTGTGAGGATATGCTATTTTGTGCTCTTTACTGCCATGTGTGTCCGGCACGGTCACTGTCCCTCTGTGCAAATCACATTCTACAGACTGTCTAGAGGGGGCTCTTTTATTGAAATTTAGGAAGAAAACCCTCTTTAAATGGGAGTCTTGAAACAGGGGTTAGGAAACCAATGGTTTCACTCACGTTTATTTTCTCTGTATTCGATGAAACACAGTGTGCAGAAGCCCTGGTTTTCTGGAGTCCCAAAATACATGCAGCCGGCTTTTCTGCATTTGCTCGTCCCTTTCCGGTCCCCAGGAGTCCGTGCGGCCTGAGAGAGGCAGCCAGAGGAGGCCTCGTTCCCAGTTCTGTGGCAAGAATGTGGGGAGGGGCTCTGGATAAGCTGTGAGGGGTCCGACTTGGACCTCTGGTGGCAGGAGGGGGGAATGCTGGAGCTGAGGTTGGAGGAGGGCTCGGCCTTAGTCCTTTTGAAGCAAGTACTGCAGATTCCATTAAAAGTCCTTGTGACATCCTGGAGGCAGGCTTGGCACTTACCAGGATGCAACTGCCTCGTGTTGTCTGAGTTGCGGCTGGAATTGAGTTGCCGGGCATTGTGGCAGCGCTCACAGAATCCATTGTGCTGCACGTTCAGTGTGAAGGGACAGCCAGGGCTCCTGCACTTCATGGCTGTGGTCTCACTGAACAGGAAAAGGCTGGGTGCAGTTGGTGGGGCCGAATGAGGACCCCCAGTGGGCTCCTCAGGGTTCCAGGCCAAGGGCTCGTAGGCCTCACCCCGAGCGGCCCCAAGTGCCAAGCCAGGCAGCGCCTCCGGGCCAGGCTTGGCATTCACCTTTGTGGATTTGTTTTGGTTCTTTTTCCGTCTCTCTGAGCACTCGTGGCACAAAGGCTGGGTGTTCACTGACATGAAGAAAGGACAGTTGGGAGTTTCACATTTTACGTCCATGAGGGAAAGCTGGGGAACGGAGGGTTCCAAAGGATTCAGAGCACGCGTCTCTCTTCGCCCCGGTTCGTTGTTTTCCTGCCACTTCTTGTACTCGTGCTGGACAAGTTCAAAGTAGTCATCTACCAGGTTTATTTCTTTTGGTAAGTTAGCTTCATCCAACCTAAAGATCAAAAGGAAAAATGTGAGACTATACACACACACACACGATTTTGCATCATTACCACATCAGGCAAACTCTTAGAATGTGGATCATGCAATAATTTTATAACTACTCACTGAAATGATAAAGAGTTTATAGCTCATATAACATAGGCTAATACATTTGCTTACATGTTTTAGATGAAAATAATGTAAGTTCATCTGCTAAGAAGACTTGTTCTTTTCAGTATCCCAGTCTCACTGAATCCACCTTGATCCTCCTCCACATTATAGATAATTCTAAAGAAAAGGCTACTCTGGCACTGTCTCTGTATCTTATTACTTGATCCGTCTTTTGAAAAGACATTTTCACTTTCTACCTTCTCAGAGATCCAAATTCTAGTAAAAGACTGCTCAGGGTGTTCATTGGGGACAAGAGTACTTTGTGGTATAAACTATGTTGGAATGTTGTGTTCTGTATTTTGCTGTTTTTATTTTTAAGCTTGTGCCTGGTCTCTAGGATCATTAACTACCAGGTGCAGTAACTAAGAGGCAGATGCACCCAGAGGTGCTATCTATTTACTTTGAACTCTCTGTAATTTGTTAACCTCCACTTTGAGAAACTGATTCTCTTGTGCCTTTCTGGTGCATTCCAAGTTATAAGAAACAGCCATCTCTTTAACATGAAACCAGCATCTAAAATTGAGACCTCTGTGTGAACTGTGCTCTGGATCTCTCCTCCCCTTTCCAGGTGGCAAAACCCTGTGACTGCCACACAAACACCTTCTCTAATTCAATCTGTGTCTGACATGTCTGCCCTTACCAAGAAACCAGGAGAAAAAGCTTCTGTGTCCAAGAATTTACATATGTTGGTCTAGCACTAGGGCAACTGAAAACAAAACAAAACAAACAAACAAAAAACAACTCTCCTAGATGCAAACACGCTTTCGTAAAGCTATCATGCTGACTCTCAGCACCCAGATGTGCAGGGAACTCATCATAGATGAATTACTTGCTGCCATTCACAGGCGGAGTCAGGCTTGGCTAAAGTAAAGGCTTCTCAAGCTTGTGCATGAGCCTCTGAAATTGGTTCAGATCAGAGGGAATTGGCTTCAACTAACTTTGCTGTGGAGCTCTGGTGTGGCAATAGCTTATGTGCTGAAATCAAAACAGTTAAAGCGACAAAGGAGTGACAAAGGATAGAGCTAAAAATAAACTGCTTACTTTGCAGCATTGATCAAATGTGGTGCCATGTTCCCAGCCTGGGACGGGGATTTCTATCACTGTCAAGTACTCCTTTAAGAGCTTTTCCTTCATCTCATTCTCAGGATCTGTTAAAAAGTGAACTTTAAAGTCTTCAAATCGCCCTCGGTCTTTGTTAACAAGTGGAACGGCTCGGATTTCTGAGGGAAAAAAGTAACAAACACGTAAGCAAAATATTCTTCTAATAAAAAATAATATGTGAGGCCATATATAATGGTTAACTTTTGAAAACACGGAAAGAATACAATTAAAGAATGGAAGCATCTTATTTAGCCATACTCAAGCTCAAATGGGGAAAAGAGCTGCACTGAGTTGTAAAAATAAAATGCACTATTTCCAGGAAGCCCAGAGAATATTCATCAGCCAGAGGCAGCAGATCTTGTAATTATATTCCCACATCTTAGAATCAGATCAAGCTGAGTATGAATGCTGACTGAGCTGATATAAAGTGCGGGACCCTCTGGCAAGTTCTCTGTACTTCAACTGCTCATGTGTAAAATAAGGCTGCCCACAATTACATCCCACAAGGATGAAATAACATATCTAAAGCACTCAGGAGCACCATGCATCCTGCATATTAAGCTATTACAATATGAGCTAACATTTACCTGCTCTGTGCCAGGCACTGTATTAAGGGCTTGATGTGTCTTCCTTTGTCATATATAATACTGAGGGTATATATGTAATATATGTATATATTATCTGAATACACACACACACACACATTTCTTCCACTCACAATTATTGGCTGAAAATACTTTCCAAGCCATATATAAAAGATAGGAGAGTATTATGATTACTGCTATTGCACACTCATTGCTAACCACGTAAATGACAGGATACTATATATGTAAATGAAATAATGACTTAAATCATACTATTTCAATAAAGAGCAAAAGAGCAGACTGTGATGCTTAGTGGGAACCAGGTAGACCAGTAGCTAACAGAGGGCACAGATATGAATTGGTTTTCAGTTTTCTCACCAGCACCACTGTCCTTCAGAGTCACCAGAGGCACAAAGTGTTGGCTGTCATAGCCGAGGACGATGGGGTATCTGTAGCACTCCTGGGCAGGCCAGTGGAGAGGCAAGTAAATCCCGCCCACCTTCAATGGAGCGATATTTGAACCCGATTCCAAACTTCTCAGCATTTTGTCTGCTTAAGGCAAGAGAAATCATTAGGACTTCTATCAAATTCCATTTAGCTACAGTACCTGTAATTTTAGTAACATGGGTTTTTCAAAAGCTTAACATTAAATTTGAAAGGCACTTAAATAAGACAAATATCTCACCTGAAATTACAATAATAGGCCTTCTGAGGACGTTGCAAAGGACAAATATATGTATTTCTTCTAGGGAATTATACTGAAGTCCACTTCGGGCCACGGGGTATCTGTGGATGCCATCTTGATAAGGTTTTCCCATTCCTCAGCCCAGTTCTAAGGAGAAGAGAAGGGTTAAAGGAAACTGAATGCCTTCTGCATTAAGCAATCATTCTGACTTGGGTCTCTAATTATTCATTTCTATAACTCAGCTTATTTTCCCCCTTTCTCGAAATCATCACTCAAATGATCACCATTTTTTCCCCATTTTGATTTTCTTCCTTTACTTTTTTCCACTACAAGGCAAAGTCAAAAGTGGGGGAGGGTGGGGACAGCACCTGCTTTCAGAAAAATCCCTGATGAGGCATGATATCGATGCCCCTCATCCAAATGTACACAAAAATTTCAAACGTGTGACTGAGATCTCCCGGAAGGCTCATGACTGAGACTGAGTGGCTGACCCAGTAAAGCATATGATGAACAAGTGAACCGAAAAATAGCCAAACACCACAGGAAAGGCCCTCACCAGCAGCTCTTTTGCAAAAACAAAGCGATCCAAAGCTGAGGACCTGCTGCCCTGAAGCTTCCCAGCAGGGACAAAAGCCTCAGGTTCACCCACAGGTTTCTGGTGTTTTCTGTTGACGAGGTTTGCTAGCCAAGTTCATGTGAGCTAATACATGTTCCATGAAAGCAAGGGCCAGCCTCTGGGACTCTTTCCTTGGGGTGAAGATGTCAATAGATGCTTAATGGAGAGACAAAACATACCCGTGTATCATAGCAAAGCCCCGTTTCCACAAATTCCTGAGACTTGAGAGACTCCAGTTGCCAGCGGAATTTGAAATTGCGCGTGTCCGTCTCCTTGAGTGTGCTGAAGAGTGCCTTTCTCAGGACGAGGTCTGTGTCCTGAACACCCCACATGTACTGAGAAGCAGCATGCATGAGGCAGTTTCCATCTCCTGAGGACAGAAGGGAAGCAAATTCAAGCAAATCACAGCTATGTGATCAAGCAAAGGTTTTCATAGAGCACACTAGCCCTAATGCTAATCTAGGGGACCCAATAAGGCATGCAAGAAATGCAAACGGTTTAATGTCTTAGTCCAAAGGCCAAGGAATAACATTTCCCAAGGTGATGACAGCTTTAAGGGCAAAAAAATTCATTCTTTTCATTCTTACTTTTAATGAACAAGATCAACAGGGCACAGAGAATAAACAGGACCATGGCTCCACCCTGGCTCTGGTAACTAATATCGGTAAACTTCGGGGAAAGTGCTTAACCTTTCTGAGTAATTTTCCTTTGTAAAGTGAGGACACACGCCTCCCCGGAGGCGCAGCAGTTGAGCGCTGGATTGCGAAACTGCCCGCAGCCTCTGCAGCGCCGGTTCGATCCCCGGCTGCTCCCCGGCCACCAGAGGAGGGTCCCACATGGCGCGCAGACCTCTCCTGCCGCCCGCTGCTCCCCTCAGCAGTGTACTTCATCAATCTGCCTGCTCTGCTCTCCGCTCTGACTCTGGTGAATTCTCTTACCCTCCCGCGCTTCTGACTATACCTAGTGCTTGTATAAATAAATTAATTAATTAAAAAAAGAAATGCTTTAACCAAAAAAATTAAATAAATAAAGTGAGGACACCGGGTTATGATCTCTGACGTTAAGCCCTTTCTAACATTCCTCGATGTTCTGGCCCAGAAGCTGGTGCCACTGCTTGCTGATTCTAAAGACAGCAGGCAAGGCAACAAGCACCAAGCAGGAAGCCGGCGGGGCTTTGTGTACTAGACAGGGATGGCCGGTATGACTCAGTGCAAATGACTTGACCATTCCACTGTAGCCTTTGGGGCCTGGGAGTTTCCTCTCCTGGTTTGTAAAGTGGGATTGAGATCACCTGATTACCTACACCCGCCCACTCACCAACACCCCCCAGAAATGCTTTATGTCAACCTGCTAGTTAGCAATTACAAGACCTTTTTAAGAATTAGAGTTCTTGGACATCTAAGTTTGAAAACAATTCAGAGTTTAGAGCATTTTAAGAATTTTGCACGAAAGAACTAATTTTTATTCCATTAATGTGTTACTTCCACAGGTTAAAAGCCATAATTCAAGAGACTGCATTTTTTCCAACCTCTAAACAATAAATATTTGGGAGGGATGTTTAATATAACAAAAGTTAATCCCTTAATTTCCTTTGTAGAGAAGACAATTGTTTTTCTCAAGAAAGGTTAAACTTTTGGTGTACTGGTTAGCATTCTGGATTCTGAATCCAGCAATCATGTATTACTCTGTAAGCAGGACAATAAAGCCTTTTGAAATGTTATCCAATTGTAATTATAATCAAACTGTAAAAATACAAAACAAAAAAAACCTCCTTCCAAAATATATCCAAAGCTGGTATCCTGTCAATTTATACATGTAGAAAACAGGCTAATTAAGTATTCAAGCAAATGAACAAAAAAGATCACTCCAGCCTGGTGTCTTGGCAGAAATGTGGCAATGATTACATTCTGTTGAAATTTCCCCTTTGCAAAATCTAGAGCAAAGATAAGGCTTTTTTTCTTCTTCTTGTGCTTACTTTCAGTTCTTTATTGAGATGCACAAGTACAAAATTCCCTAAGTAACATCTGGAATTCCCCAGTGCTAAGTTATTTGACTAGCAATTGAGCAACAGTATTGTACTTTTTGTTCTGGTGTGTAGACATTTAAACTGCGAAGTGCACCCTGGACTTTCCAAGTGGGTGTGGCCAGGGTGAGCTGGAATAGGGCTACTCATTATACAAGTGAAATCGCTGCAGCCAATAGACGCTGGAATTTTTCAAACGAAGTTTCAATTTTATGCCACCTACTCCCTTCCTCATTCACAGCAGTCTCATATCCTCAAATGCAAACTTGTGAATCACCCCCTCCCCAAACAGACCACTGACCGTAGAACCCTCCTATCAGGGAAGGCTTAGGGGAAAAAAATGCTCATAAAAATCAAAGAGGAAATGTTTTTCCCCTTCACTAAATATCATGTTTTCCTTTTCCAGATTTTTATGGAATTTTCTTGAAAGTGGGGAAATAAAAAAAATTCTGAGCCTAAAAATCCCTATTTCCCAGAAAATGTTACCAATATACTGGCCTTTCAAGTGTTGTTTGTATCATGAATCCTTGACAATTTAAATGACATATCCTTGCAGAGCAAGTATTTACCATTTATATTTCTTTTTTTTTTTCTTAAGGAATTGAGCAAGTTAAACATAACATTCCAGCTAATTCTGTTAATGATAATAAGGGTTTCCTCGAGCTACCACAAGTGGCAGACTCTTCCAGGCAAATACAAAATTATACTTCTAACTCTCCCAGACTGAGTTCTCTTTTTTGGTAACAAAATGGGAGAGAGTTAAAAACCACAAACTGTCAGGAATATAAACTCCTTGATGATAACTTAACATAATTACCTACTTCCAGGCATCACTTGATTCAATGCCAAGAACAATATAAACAGCTATCCCCAGTTTTCTTTCTGTGCTTCTAAGAATTTGTGTTTCAAAAATAAAAGCAAGATATTGAGGTGATGCACAAGACACCGTAGAACCAAAACAAAACAAAACAAACCATGTCCCCGTATTCACCCCCCATTCCAAGTTACCTCAGTCAAAAATGACCAGAGTTAATGTACTAATTAGGTTAATTAACTTAATGTTCTTATCATCTCATTGTCCACAAGGATTTTCTGCACTTGGCTGTATTATTTTGATTGGGAGGGTTTAGGACTGTCACTGACCTGATAGTCCTTGAAGCCTTTAATGGACCTTGGTCAGCTATGTATTCATAATTAGCTAACGTCTATAGAGCAGAATTTTGTACCTGCATGAAATAGTATGCTTGAGTGTTTCTATGCTGTACATACTCTTGCTCAGAGGAAACAATTAAAAACAAACAGTCAAGCTTAGAACAGGAAATAGCTACTAGCGGTAAAGGGTTATTGAACAGACAGGCACAGACAGCAAGTAGGAATCCCTAAAAACAATGAAGTAGAGGTGGTCTAAAAAACTCTGTGCTAAAAAAACTCAAATATTTTCCTACTTCATAGCATCAGACCATAGGTAACTGAACCTAGACGGGAGACAACGTCCTTAATAGCCATTCACTGGTTAATCCATAAATTGCTACCAATTCAAGAAGCCATCATCCAGAAATACTAGTTCACACCACGCTTTCTTTCGAACATAAAGCCTTTAATTTATTTATTGTTAAAACCCTTTAATAGTTCCATTACTGACTAGGGAAGGGTATTTTACAGACGATTTAGCAATTGCAAGAACACACATAAATCACCCAAGGGGAGCAAGGTGTTCACAAGCACATCTCCCAAGTGTCAATACACTCTGCTCTACTATACACAACTAGAAAGGACTCTCATTAAAATCATTCTCGAAACAAACTTGCTTTTATTCCATGAGTTCCCATACCAGGCTGTCCTATACTGAGGTGTCTATGGCTTCAAGGGATTGAGTTTGGGTTCATGCTATTAAAATGGCATGAAGGGAGCAAGGGGGAGGATCCGCGAGGCAGAAGCAGTCTTACCATTGGTTTTCAGGGCCACGAGCTTCCTGACTTCCTGACACCAGTTGAGATTCTTCTGATTTTCCAGGGAGGCCTGGATGTTTCTGTCGATGAGAGCTTTGTGGATGATCTCCCTAAACTGTGGGCAAAACTGGCCAATTCTGAACATTTCCAGGGTGTATCGGTGCATGGATTTAAAATGATGAATGATTCCATTTGTAGGTTTGAAAAAATCTTCTGGAGTTCTTTCTCGTATCTTCACAGCTTTCCGCATATTGCTCAAATACAAAGCCTGAGGAAGGAGCTGCTCAGCCATTGTGCTAGAAAACACCTGAAGAGGAGGGAAAAGACCTATTCCGTTAGTCTGCCTTTGATGCTCGTCCTATATACCTGCCTGCAGGAAAGCCCAGCGTTTGATCTTGTCATTACCCTAATCTGTAGGCAAAAGATCTTAGTCACCTCTACTCCCAGGATACTAGCTGGCCCCAAAGATTAACTCACACTGGACTGTTTTAAGTTACATCACTTTTAAAGATTAGTCTAAACAAGAGAAGGAAGGCGGCAAGTGGGTACTGAGGAGGAGGGGAATAACCCGTGTTTTCAGTAAAGTTTGTCGGGGAGCCAAGCCCGTCTGTCAGCAATAGGTACTGTGCCTTCTAGGCGCCCATCTCAGGCCACTGCCACTATGGTGCTGCCACGGGATTTCAGGAGAGCTGAGCGCCAGTTTCAGGCACCAAGTAGCCATGACGAGCATAGCTCCTCCCCTAAGACCACCCACAAGCAATCCCTGCTCTCAGGCAAGTCTTTTTTTGTCTCTTTAAGCACAGTCTTCCTAAACTGGAAGACAGCAAATATCTGGGAAAAGCCCTGTAACTTTTTGCTGTCCCCTAGGCTGCTGAAGAGCATAACCTCTTTTGCCCAAAAAGAAATCTCAATAAAGAGTTTATTTATAAAAGTTATTACAGTATTTACTAAAAACTACAGCCAAAGGTTTATAATCGACCAAAAGCCTATTTCCAGCACAATGCTTTGTCATTTTGAGAGCAAACTTAGTAGTCAAGAACTAAGTTCTTTCAAAAACTTGCCAATGACCTTTACAGCATCAGAATGAAAAACAGAATAAAAAGAATAGAGCAGTAGATTCTCATCTCCAGGAGAAGACATTGGAACTCAGTTGTTTCAACTCAACTGTCAAGCAAATTGTATTATCATCTTGCAGGTACCAACACTCAGATGCATTTCCCACTGCATCTTTACCTGAAATCTTCAAATCAACTGGTGGAAGGAAATGAAATTTGGGAAGCAGACAAAGATGTTATAGCTGAGGCAAGTGAGGAAGAACTGAGGCAAAGATGAACACCTGCAACGCAGGCCAACAGGTGGAATGATGGGACCTGACACTGCGTGGGGTCTCTGCACTGCAGAATGGTGTGGAGGGAGTCAGTTCTCATCCACTGGCCACTAGGAGGATATAGCTTGCCAGACACCCTAAATTCCAAGAGGAAGATGGTTCCAGAGCACAAAGATTTTCCTTGGGAAGTTTCATAGCAACTGTTCATCCCACTCCTGCATCATACTATTGTCAGGGGAAGCCTCCAGTTGAGAAAGCAATTAAGCCTATGAGAGGGAGGCAAAGCCTAGATTCTAGGAAAGCTACTTCTAGGTAGGCAAAGCATCCTAAAGCTATAGATAAAGTTGTCTAAATTCTTGTGACACTTTCAAAGGAGGAAGTTGGGCTAGATGACTCCAAGATCGCTTGAGAGGAATTTTCTGATGGTGGTTTTGGATGGGAAATTCTTAATCTGATTGCTAGGTGAGGCCTAGGATAAATCATTCTTTGGGTCAGTCGGTAATCTCCCCTTTGATGTCATCCATCCCTGAAGGTGGAATTGGACAAAATCACAATAGAACCACAGACGCATGAAGGGACAAAAACTTGGCATGAACACGCACACGTGCACACGCATACTTCTCTGTGGCAGGGCAAAAGTCTCTTTCACAATGTCATTCATTCATTCATGCCCCACCCTCAGACAAGCAGTGCTGAACCACTGCTGAGGGTCCAGCATTGTGCTTGATGCTGTAGCTAAAAATCAAAGGTGACCTTATTCCCATCTTGAAACATGACCATTTTAGTCTGCAATTAAGGACACAGAAGTACAGGC